>NW_010394256.1:1949-2392 GCF_000710305.1 Buceros rhinoceros silvestris
CCAGCTGCCCAGCCCTGGGCACTGGCTGTTCCCCGCAGCCCCCACCGTGGAGGTAAGGCGGAAAGGGCTGGGCCATGGCCTCAACCCCACCAGTGACAGGACCTGGACACAGACTTACCCACCACGAAGATGATTTTGTGGTTCTTGAATTTTTCTGGAGCAGAGAAAGGAAAAAAAAGAATTATCCATCAGTGAGCAAGGTGTCCCTGGGGGGTGGCAGATCCAGGGTAGACATCCCTGGGGATGGAGGGACCTGATCCCAGAGCCCTGCGGGGGGTGGGAAGGTGGAGAGGGAAGCAGCTGAGTGTTCCCTTTGTCCTTGTCAGCTGGGCTGGCCAGGGCTGAGCACACAGACGCCGTGGTGCCTCAGCCACGGGGCTGGAATCCCACCGCCACGGGGTATCACAGAGACAGTCACTGTCCAAGGCCACTCTGCGGGGAGG
>NW_010394256.1:2457-2671 GCF_000710305.1 Buceros rhinoceros silvestris
CCGTGGTGCCTCAGCCACGGGGCTGGAATCCCCCCGCCACGTGGTATCACAGAGACAGTCACTGTCCACGGCCCCTCTGCGGGCAGGGCTGGTCACAGCCGTCTGGTGGCCATGGGCTAACGGGGGCTGTGGCAGGCTTGGCATGGCCACCTCAAGTGCCCAGCCTGACCCCCAGCAGTCCCTGAACTCCAGCACTGGTCCCTGGGCATGGTGG
>NW_010394257.1:0-919 GCF_000710305.1 Buceros rhinoceros silvestris
GTCAACTGGTGGGGATGGGGATGGTCAACTGATGGAGATGGAGGTTTCTGACTGGTGGCGATGGTCAACTGGTGCAGATGGGGGTGGTCAACTGGTGGAGATGGTCAACTGGTGGAGATAGAGGTTGCCGACGGGTGGAGATGGTCAACTGGTGGGGATGGGGATGGTCAACTGGTGGGGGTGGGAATATTCAGCTGATGGGGTTGAGGATCATCAGCATGTGGAGATAGAGAACAGCTGGTGGAGATGGAGATGGTCAGTTGGTGGGGATGAAGATGGTCAGCTGGTGGGGTTGAGGATGGTCAAGTGGTGGAGATAGAGGTGGTCAGCTGGTGAGGATGGTCAGCTGGTGGGGATGGTCAGCTGGTAGAGATGGCGATGGTCAGGAGATAGAGGTTGCCGACGGGTGGAGATGGTCAACTGGTGGGGATGGGGATGGTCAACTGGTGGGGGTGGGAATATTCAGCTGATGGGGTTGAGGATCATCAGCATGTGGAGATAGAGAACAGCTGGTGGAGATGGAGATGGTCAGTTGGGGGGGGTGGAGCTGGGTCGAGATGGCGATGGTCAGCTGGTAGGGATGGGAATGGTCAGCTGATGGGGTTGAGGACAGTCAACATGTGGAGATAGAAGTCAGCTGGTGGAGATGATCAACTGGTGGAGATGGAAGTTGCCAACTGGTGGAGATGGAGGTTGCCGTCTGGTGAAGATGGGGGTGGTCAACTGGTGGGGATGGTTAACTGGTGGGGATGAGGATGGTCAACTGGAGGAGATAGAGGTTGTCAACTGGTGAGGACAGAGGTGTCAGCTGGTGGTAATGGTCAACTGAGGTTGAGGATGGTGGTGGTCAACTGGTAAGGATGGTCAGCTGATGGAGATGGTCAGCTGGTGGGGATGGTCAGCTGGTGGGGATGGAGGT
>NW_010394258.1:0-19294 GCF_000710305.1 Buceros rhinoceros silvestris
GGGAAAGAGAGGGATTTCCCACAATGGGCTGGTATTTTCTGATCTTGTATTTTAGAGCCTTAAATTCTCTCAGGATGGGAGTCAGGGCAAGCATCCCCACACCTAGGAGTGGAGAGGTCTCCCTCGTGGTCATATCCTGCCTGTGACACTCAGTGTTTTCTGTGTCTCCTCAGGTTTGCCTACACTCACCACGACCCTCACACTTTTCTCTTGACCATCCCTGTCCCTCCTCTGGCATCAGTTTTCAGCAATACTCCCTAGCACTCCAGCAGCAGAGGAAGAGGTGGGATGAGGGCAGCAGAGTGGGGAGTCAAGGAGCTGGGGCAGGAGTTAGGGAAGAGAAAGACCAGGGAACGATAACTTTTCTCCAGTCGTTCATTCTCTTGCCATGCCCCCTGCAATCACTGCATCTCACTGCATGCCAAATTTCTTCTGCAATACAGACCTCTTGCTTGATTGCTACCCTCCACATCCTCCAGCAATCCCCCAAACCCTCCCTATATACTCCTATACACTCTATAACACTCCTATACTCTCCTCCTTGTACCACCTCCCACTCTGAGCAGAGAAGGGAAGCCACATTCACTGCTCCAGTTTACAGTGTGCTGTATCCTCCTTCTCCCCACCGCACCCATTGTAGCCAAGTGGCTGAGGACAACGTGGCTGGGAAGCATTCAACCCCCCTGTGCAGCTATAGAAATCATAACATTGAGCAATACCCTCCCGTGCACCCCAAGCCAAGGGCTGTTCATTGCGCATGCAGCATGTTGAAGAACCTGGACTTAGTTTTCCGCACGCTTGAGGCCAAATCCTGACCTATTTATGGCAGTTTTCCAATTAACTGGAGTAGCCCAGGAATCGGACCAAGACATACAATCTTGCTAATGTTTTACATATCTGTACTTATTCTTGCAACATGAAGGTCTCATTAGTCGTTGGAAGGCTTCAGAAATGTGCAGAACAGATGAAGGTAATATGGGGTTTCCAGTCTTGGGAATATTTTGTGCTCATTGAAATCAGTGGGAAAGCTACCATCACTTCCAGTGGGTGCTGGAACTCCTCTGCGCTATTTGGCAGAATAAATGTGACTGAATTAATGAGTAAAGGAGGGCTTAGATTTTCCTCCAGCTAAACTAATCATCAGCAGTGAGCTCTGGAAATGGTTGTGTTATCACCTCGGTGCCTTTCTTGAGTAAGAAAAAAAGTCCTGAATGCAGGACTTTTTTTTTTCTTAAAAGCTCTGGGCATTTAGAGCACCATGAGTCACCTTAGAGCACTGATTGGTCTGGAAATCAGGGTGTTTCTTAACCCCATTTTCGTAAGGGAACATATAGCCTGGGTCAAGCAAGCTGGTATTTCTGTTCAGAGCAAAGAATTTATCTGGTAAGTGAGCCAAACTACCCAAAAGGCCCATGTTTATCCCACTCCTCTGGTACAACAAGGTCCAAGTCCTACTCTGCAGATTCACACAGCTTGGGGAGGACCTTTGAGATGCAGATCTCCAGGAGCTACATACTGCCCATGGGGTGCCTCTTTCCCACATCATGGACATTTCTATGCCCCCAGCTCACTCACTGGACTCACAGAGGCTGTGTCTTCTTCTCAACTATCCAGGGAAGGATGCAACCTCAGAGTCAAAGGTTGAGATTCAAACCTTTGTTCCACCTTTTCTTCTTCTGGTCTGTTTTGCCATGCTTTTCCTTCCTCCAATAAGGTTAATTTTATCCCTCCAAAAATAGGTTGAAAAGAAGGAAGACAAACACTCTGTGCAAGAGCCAAACCTCTTGCACGGCGTGAGGCCAATTCACCACTTCTTGATACACTGATAGGTAACAAGGGTGTCGCGTGTGTGATGGAGGGGATATTCCCAGGAGACCTTAGGACTCATGGACTAGATAGAGACATATGTCAGTATAGAAATTTTATTCATTCATGAGACATCAGGCACTCTTTAAAGAAGTCATGAAAGAAACAGTCCTTTGAGCTTGTTGCAAAAGGAACTGCACATTTTCCTAATGCAGGAAATGGAAAAGCCTCCTTCCGTTATCAAATCCTTACAAATGCCCCCAGCCAGGGAGTGTTTTCCTGTAGCATATTTTCCCTTTATATTGTGTTATTTCATCACTTTAATACCCCTTGCTTATATTTCTTCAGTTCATAGCTACAGAAAGTAACTTCAGCTGTAGCTATCCTGCAGCCAAACTGATGTGCTTCATGTAGGAGGCATTATCCCGTGGGTGACCTTAGGGTGACTTCACTTGGTGCCTCACAGTAACCTAAAGGTACTGATGCTGTAAAAATGGTTTTGTGAGAGGTATAAATACAAACAACATGAAATCACATATTCCAAACTATAACTGAATGCAGACTCTTGGAAGAAAATCGACTCAAAGCCCTCCTGGAAAAAGCTGTCAAGCACAGCACACTTAATAAATTTTTCCATAACCCCAAATGTACCCTGCATCAAACAGACGTCTTTTAGAAAGTGGTGGCATGAACCCCATAATGTCTGGACATTAGTTAGATTCTCTGCCCAGGGTGGGGAAGGGGAAGGGCTATCTCAAGTCCTTTGTGCTCATGGTGTCCTGAGATGTCCTTGGGGACCTCCGTGGGAACCATTGTGCAAGACCATCAGGAAGGAGTCAAGAACTTGCTTTGCAAAACGAGCCTGGTGGTGTCAAATTTGTGCCACGTGGCAGCTCCAGGGAATAATAACCAACCTGGCTAGTCAACTGACAGTCACAGCAATAAAGCCAGTGGCTGAGTGGATCATAAGATGGGCTCAACCCAGCACTGACTGACCCTGTATAACAAACATGCATACTGTGCACAAAACTGTGCTGACCCTCTGTCTTCCTAGACTCAAGTGCCACCAACAGATCTGAGATTCATACACATACCTACCCACCAGCTCTTTTCTCTGTGCTTCTAGGCAAGCTAGAGCAGGGACCGTTCAAGTAGGGCTCCTAACAGCTTATTACCTATGGTCTGGAGCCATCATCCTACAGTTTTCATTGAAGATTAACCACCCTGGCAGACGCACTTGCAGTCAGAATAGCTGTCATCTGCTGCGCAAGTGATTCAGTGACAGTTAACCTGGCTGTAAAAAGTACCAAGCAATGACAATTACAGGCATCTCAGAGCTCTTAACTTCCCATCTCTCACTTGTCTATTAGTGTCTGGTGATGTTGCACAAAAGCCTGGAGCAGGCAATCAAAAAGAATTATGCGTATAATTACAAACCACCACGACCATTTAACCAGGCATAACGATGTTATCTGACCTGGAATTTGCCCAGCACTCAAACACTTGCTATTTCAAATGAGTAAAAAGGGCCAGAAGTTATTTTACATTTTCGGGGAAAATGGCATGTCCAGTCTTTCAGCCCCTCTAAATCCATGCCAAGGCCTTGGTCCGGCACAATCTTTTGTTCATCTCCTGTCGTACAGTAGCTGGGCACTATGCCACCTAAGCACAGCCTCTGCCAAGAGTGGTGGCCCCAGCTCAGCTGCACGCCAACCTCTGCTCCACTGCATTTCCCCCCACCCCACCCCCTTTCCGCCAGTTGCTCTTTCATTAGTCACTGGAGCAGGGATTGGATGCTGTGACAACAAATTTTCTGCCACAATCCTGCAGAGTCCCTCCCAGAAAACTAAATAGCTGTTGATATTGAAAATAATCCATCCTGACTTCTGTTCAGCATCAGAGGAGGAGAGTACAGCGGCTGTACTGCCACCTCCTATTCATGCTGCTTTTAATGAGGTCTAGCATCGCTCATCTAGGCTCCATCTCAGCAAGGAGCAGCAGTGCAGGAACATCTGGCTAGGGAGGGATGCCAGAGCTTAGCGATGATGCAGGACCCCATCCTTCAGTAGTGTCACCCCAGTGACTGCTGCAGCGTTGTCCCTAGCACCACCACAGGCACAGAGCATGGGCTAGGTGCCCGCCCACCTGCATTTATGCGCAGCACCTCCTTGCAGAAGACCATTCCCTGCAACTCTGTTGAACACTCCAAGCTAAAGGTTTCCATGTGGTCTGACCGCCTCAGGCATTTCAGTGTTTTTGGAAAGTTTCAGCTATAATTGTCCCATTCTCTGTGGCTAAGATTTGGGACACATATGTAGTTTGGAGCATTCTTGTCTCTGGGTTGTTGAGAAAAAAAATGTTGCCCAAGTCTGGAGGTTTGGCAGGAGGTGCCTGTCTTCAGCGGGTGGATTTCTGCATTCCCTGAATTGGCCAAGTTACAGGTGTCTGAAAATCTTTTGGTAGCACTGGCTCAGGATGATCGTGATTGTGGATGTTCACTGATGTGGTTAATGTTAATAGAAGTTGTGTCCTAGATGTATTAAATGTGCTGTACCCTGAAAAACCAACATATTGATGCCTCTGAAAACACACCAAAATGTGTTGCTATTCTTCATCTTCATTTTGGATGGATGAATTTTACACAGCTAACATGGAGCTAATAGTATTCCCTTCTTGCACAAAAAAAAATTAATGAATGACAGAGCAGCACTTAGGGACAGCGTAAATCAGAGAAAAGTCTGAAGTGAAATTGTGTCCTCAGAGTCATATTTAAAATCTTGCACTGAATAAGACCTGAAGTTGTGTGCTGAAGAATGAGAATACAAAACATGGAATTATTTCATATGACATGAACATCTACTCTGTGGTCTGAGCAAACCACAATGCTGAGGGCGAAGGAGGAGGCAGAAAGAGTAAATAATGAACAAACATGTCCTGGAGGCCTCCTGTAGCGCATTTATCTCATGGGTACAGGTACAGCAGAAAGCAAAACAAAGCAGCCTTATCTCTGATGCCCCCAAATTCCAAAGTGTTTGGCAGTACAGCTGTCACATTCTCATAACTTTTTCCTGTTTTAATTCAAGGAATATGCACAGTCAAAACTGTTTTCTTATGCTTCCTGAAAATACTTGTTTGCTTGCCTGGAGATGTATAAACCCCATTATTCTTCTGTTACTATATTCACCCTAAAATTCCATTCTAGGTGTGTGTCTGGAATGTGGGGGTCTCTGTTCTGTTTCTCCTCTCCTTGTCAGCGTCCTGACTAGG
This sequence comes from Buceros rhinoceros silvestris, assembly GCF_000710305.1. NCBI lineage: Eukaryota > Metazoa > Chordata > Aves > Bucerotiformes > Bucerotidae > Buceros > Buceros rhinoceros. Next base: position 5,074 of record NW_010394258.1, read on the forward strand.
TCTCTCCCACAAAGAAGTCACCTTTGCACAGCAATAAGCTTATTTTCATAAAAAATTACTTCAGGTTTTTGGATCACTGTGAGATGGAGAAAAAAAATCGTTGGCTTTGCTAAGCCAGTTTTGGAACAGAACTTACTAGCACAACCTGATAAATGGTTTATTTGAGATTTGCTTTAGGTATCCCCAGCTCTTTGACATCCCTCGGGCTTGCATTAATTCCGTGGGTCTCTGGGGTCCTAAGTCTCTTTCAGAAACCTCGCCAGGCTCAACCTTGATTTCTCTTTAGCTTTCTGGTATTACCTGAAAGTTGAAAACACCTGATTTATAACTCACTGTGGGGTTCATTTCTCTCTATCCGCCCCCCCGGCCAAGATGCCAGGGAGGGAAGGAAGCCAGAGGCAGGGACCTTTCTCCATAATTTGGGACTGGGTGGGGTGATGGGAAGGGGGAGGTTTGCCTTGGTTTGTTTTTCCATGACTGTGCATTGCAAATCTTTCACCCACCTTCTCCAAGGCAGGCCAAGTGTTAAGTAAGTTCATGTTAAGCTCCCGAAGAGCCTGGGCTGATTTATAGGTTCACATGGAAGCTGTGCAACCCCCTGTGATTTTTGGCATAAATGCAGGCAATATCACACCTATTAGCTTCCAATTTAAAACAACATTTAGCACATATGTAACACCTGCAGCCTTCAAAGTGCTGCTCAAACATTACCAGAGTGCTGGGAATGCGGCTTCAGAGAGGTAAGAGGCTCATGTAGAGTCCTGGCTCTGGATCTGTGCTCTCTGTCTGCCAGCTGACATGCATGTAGCAAGATTTTCCATAAAACCATGATCTTCCTCTTCCCAGCTCATGTCAGACTGCCTAGTCATGATAGGGGTGGTGCAGAGAGCAGCAGCTTTCAGGTAGCAGCTGCTAATCTAAACTCAGTCCCATTGCAGCAGCTTACTTTGTCTTTAGAGAGTCTGGAAGATCTCGGTTTCCTTTTGTGGTAAAATCCTATAGAAAATTGCTGGTTTAAGACTTGATAACTGATGTCTAATCTAATAAATTAGGTCTTATCCTAAAAATATTCCTAAAAAGATTTTGCTCTCTACTTTTTGGTGTCCCTGCATTTAAACAACACTCTGAGGCCAGTCCCTATGCAATAGCTCTCAAACAAAATACTTGCTCTCACCAGCTAGCAGTCCTCTTGAGAAACTACACCTGTCTGCAGCCACAACAAAATGGGCCAGTCAATGTGGTGAGTAAATCAGATGAATCCTGGTGGGAGTTTTTTACGCATCAGAAGTTTCTTTTTTATCTACTTCTCCCTATGTTTAGCTCTTTTTTGGTTTTATGTTGTGACATCCTGAGAGAGGGGATTTCTTTTTTATTCTCCATTTGTACAGCAGTTTGCACAAGTATTGAGTGCTGCCACAACACATAAATATTCTAAAAATTCCTGGGTATATAGTAGGTTATGTTGCTTCCTGGCCTCATGATGAGGTGAGTGATTAGCCTATACATCTAATGCTTGGAACAGTTCCATAGTTGGTGCAAACCGACATAGCTACCTGGTTTTTATCCTGTGGTAGCAAGATATATTTAACCTGTCAGACACTGAAATACTACATTTGGCTAGAGAGTTCTGTCTCAATTTTCTCACATACACCTGTCAGTGTGAGAGATCATTTGGTACCAGGCAGTGCTGGTTACCTCTTACCAACTCTCACCCCTTCAGTGAGAAGTGGCTGCCCTAGGGACCCTATCTCAGCTCTGTGCCTCACTAACCTAAAGACTGTCCTGGAAATCAGTAGAAATCTCTTTGAAATAAATAGATAGCAGGCTCAAAATATGTTTGGGGGAGGGACACCTTGACCTTTTCTCTCCTAGCCCTTTGGATAAAGGAGGAGAAAAGAATAGCTAAGACACATACAGGACAAATAGGATGGTTGGAGGCAAGTAGGTAGACGACGATTTATTGTCTCGGTGTCAGATTGCTGAATGTCACTGAAATGTCTTGGTGTCTAGTTTTGCTCAGTGCAGTAGAAATCTCCATGGCCAAACCACCATAGAGAGATGAAACTTTCCTGGCACTAGTAGCTGATTTCCCTTGTATTTGGGGCTAACTCTGCCCACTGCTGGACTGATCCCGCTCTGCCCTCAGAGCCGAAGGAACTCAACCTTGACATAGCTTTTAGTCTGGACACACACAAACCTCAAGTAATGCTTTCCTGAGCGCAGAACCTCCCTCCATTAACATAGAAATATGCTTGCAAGTCTGGGAGTGCAGTGAGGGAAGAAAGAGTTGCTGTGATGCTTTGTGATGAAAAAGTGGACATACAGTTAAAGAGAAAGGTCCCATTTTCTCCTGACCAAGCCTCATCGGGGAAAAACCCCAGCAAAATCAGTGATGTTTAGCCCAGAAAGTGAGCATGTTGGCATAAGCACAGAACAAAGCATCCAAATGCTCGCAGATGATTGATGAGAATTCCTAATGGCTTTACTGTCATTTCCCCCAGCTGCCCAAACTCCTTCCACACCATCCTCCCATCTGAGAGCAGGAATTAGCCTCTTTTTCCTAAATGCTAAATTTGGGGAAGACATCTGACTGAACAGGCCCTCTCTGCAGATGCCCATGGGGACGGGTTCAAATATCAAAGGGTTTCCCTTAAAATAAACATGCTAGCTCAAGGCCCACTGAAAAACCAAATACCTCCCTTGGGCTCCTTTAGCAGGCAGTGTTTCCCCTGTTTGTGGAAGCACAAAATCTGTGTGTAATGGATACAAGATCAATTAGGGAAAACCTAGTTGCAGCAGATGGGATATGTGATTTGGTATCTACCACGCTGTAATGTGGGCAGTGTTATTTTGCCTCAGGTTGTCTACTTGCTAGTTAATCTCTTCCTGTCAATTTGTTGCTCAGTTTGTCTTGGAGCTGAAATATGCTTTTACATAGGTCCTTCTTCAGTCTCCATCTCCATCTTCTCTTCTTAAGGCAGAGGGCCCCTGCAAAGCCATTGTTAATGCCCTGCAGAGACCCAGCGCAGTTCATGAGGGAGGGATCATGTCACAGAACTTTGGTGTTCCTGTCAACTTGACCATCTTGAGCTTGAAAAATCAGTGCAGCCTCTTACTTCACTTGGGATGCTGGGCTCCTAGTAGATCTTGCTGACTCTTCATTTCCAGGGCTTCTTTGCTCCCATGTAACCTCTGGCTGGAGATGTGCCATGCCGAGGACAGGAGCCAAAGGTGGTGGCAGTTTGTAAGCAGCTGGAGAGTTTATGGTGGCTTACCGAGGCCACAGGCCTGGGGAGATGCCCTTGCTTGCTGCTAACTGGCTTTGACCTTGACATCAATGGAAACCCTCAGCACTGTCAAAGCAGCTGGATTTTGCTGTCTTCTCTCCTCAGGCTCTACCTCTAGTTGTGCTGTCCGTGAGCCGTCCCACCTGGCCTAGGGACTGACTCTTGCATCTCTGTCAGGAATGCTGCTCTTTGGGGAGAGAAGGCACAGCTGTGGGCACAGCTTCTCTGTGTATCACTGATATGCAGGATTCTGAACGGCAAGCCACTTTCATGGTGAGGCAGAGAAAATCCCCTGAAGTCCTATTTGGCAGCCAAACTCTGGCCAGTGCAGTATGAGCTGTTCTGGTCAGATGGTTAGTGCAGAGGGAGTAAAGTTTCTTAGGGATGACTCACAAATTCCTGGTGATGAATGTGCTGAGGTTTGTCTGAGATGAGGTCAGCTTTCATGAAGCGTGAATGCTGAAGAAATGTGTGAGCTGTTGACTTGGTCTCCATCCCGTTATGTGTACAAAGAGGAACCAGCAACAGCTCCAGTACAGCATCCAGCACTGGCACACATCCCTCTCCAAGCACTGAGGAAACACAAGAAACTCTGCCAGCCTCCCCTTCACCATCTCTCCCTACTGGACTGATATGTGCAAACTTGTCTGGAAGCAGAATATCAGCAGTTCCTTGGGACTTGATTAGAGCTAATAACTAGCAATGTAGCATGCTTATAGGCAGAGTCAGAAGCAGAAGGAAACACAAGGAAACATTTCAAGCAGTGCTAACATCAGATTTGTTTTTATTTTAGCTTCCAAAGTGGTTTTCCAGATTTAATTGTGTTCAGTATTTAAAAAGCACATTCATTTCTCCCTTACTGCACCATATTGGACGTCCCTATTCATAAGTTGTTTTGATTTCTAGGTATGTGAGCATTTAATAAGGTTTTGTATTTGTTTAAGGAATTATTGCCCACCCAATTGAAAGATAATGGGACACTGTAGCCTTGCCAAGTACTTTTATGCTTCAGTAAAACAACAAGCAATTTACACAAGGCAATGAAACGGTACCCTGAGTCTCCAATGAAGAAACACAAAGCAATGTTTGAAATTATGTCTGGTTCAGAAAAGAAATCCACCCTTACTCAATGCACTCCATAAAATTAACTAGCTACAAAATCCTCCATACAGTCTCCTTTCCCCAGAAGTCTGGAAAATTAGCACAGGATGTGCTTGAAAATCCTGTAACGTATCAGTATAATTTGTCCCAAGTAGAACAGCAGATTGACTACTCATTTAGACTTCCAAAGGCATATAGGTTTGATCACATACTCCATCATCCCTGATTTCTGTTCTGTTTGGGCCCTGACACTTTTAAAGCCTTGCCTGTTGTGTGAAATGCTGAAGGACACCATCAAATGTAATGATTTACCTCTTTACCCACGCTGCTGCATACTTGATGGCATATTTTACTCTGAGACTCTGAATATTGTGGAGGCTGTGCTGTCTTTCTGTCCTCTGAACGGCTTTTCTGCCACTTCCATCCAAGAGCATCCCTGAGTTCTCAAAGTGGCCTCTTGTTGCCTTGACTGCTTCTTCTGTAGTGGCAAGAAAGGATTTTGGAGTCTACCCATGTCGCAGTGAGCACTTGCATCTCATGGAGACTAATGCCAGCAGGGAAGTAAGAGCCCTGTTCCCTCAGAAGTGTGCTGTCGTGTCTTGCCTCAACTTGAGTCTTGAGCTTCAAAAGCCTGCCTGGAGCTCCAGCCAAAAAATCCTCCAAGCCATAAGGATGCTCTGCCCTGCCCCTTCGGGGGTTGCCATAGAGAAGAGATTTCAAATTCTGTCTTGACCACAGTGGCAAGAAGAGGTCTGAGCCCAAAATGGGGTAGAAACTCCCTCTTGTTCTCATATCCTGTGTAACCTTTGCAGAAAAGGGTTTCTTCTGGCTTCCAGTGGACTACGCAACAACGAAGCCTGAGCTTTATATTTTGCTATAGACAGTGATTTGCACTGTTGGTAGTGCTGCAGGGGCACTGCTGATGAATAGAGGCTCAATTTTGCCTTTGCAGATGCCCAGTGAACTGAGGCCCTGAAGTACAGGTTGGTAAAAATCATAGCAACACCATCCTTGCTTACAGCTGCGAGCTGGTGGGGAAGCACAGTTTCCAGGGCTGTTCGTTGAGCCCCTTTCAAAGCCCATCAAACCCAGCATTTCCAAGAGCGCATTGTTTCAAAAGCTTGTAGTCATTCACAGCAGCACTAGCCCTATGGACACGAGACAGCCCCAGATCAGCATCTAGCTGTGGACAAACACCTTCTGAGATGACTTTTAGGACTCTCCACCCAATCAGCTGCTGATCCCTTGGAAATGCCCTATGCCCTGTTTCGAAATGCTCTGCTGTTTTGGGGTGCCCCCAGCATTTTCAGCAGCTGCTGCTCAGAGTGACCCTCCTTGCTTGTAAAAACAGAGGCTATTTAAAGAAATAAACTCCATCCAGTTGCAAAGACAGGTTCACAGAAATCTTTCCTGACAGATGATAAGGTCAGAATCTTCTTAAACAGAAACACACCCTGGCACAAAGATTAAAGTTTTTGTGTATCTTTTTTTTGCCATTAAAATTCAGCTTCTCATGAGAAAACTTGCTCCTCCTTCCTTAAAGGACCCAGCTTGTTTGAGCCATCCGCTTGTCAGAGTATGATGGATTAATGCAGCAAAAGGTTACTGAAGCTGTTTGCTCTTCTTTTCTGGGTGTACACTTCAAAAAGCACCCTTGGCCTGGCACACTGAGCGAATTTCTCTCTAGTCCTGAAGGCTTGGCCAAGGGGATGCCTGTGAGACCAGATCACTGCTCTCCGTAGAAATTACAGGGGTCAAAGAAGTAACCGCACTCTAATTTCTAACAGCTGAAATTTTCGATGCAAGGAGCAGATACAAAGCAGCACTGTCTGTATCTTGCTTATTTTTCCCTAGAAGCTGTATTACAGAAACTAGAAAATTGAGGAGAACAGAGTCCTTGCTACTGCATTCAGAGGTCTCCTCCTCCTGGCTACCCTCCTAAATCTTTTTTTGGACAAGTCCCAGAGGTAATGCAATCTAGCAGAGAGGGAGCGAATGCACACTAGGGTCTATTTTTAGTGATGACAGTAAGGCTGACATGTGCTCTCCCCCATCCCCATCCATCCTCAGCCAAAAAAGGCCTGGGGAATCTGTTGAAGCGGTAGTGAACAGGCTGTGCCTCTCTGCTGGGGCACTTGCCTTTGGTGTCTGACCTAGCAAAGGGTGTCCCTGTCCGAAGTCGCAGGGAGGAACGTCAGGAGAGCTGGTTCTGTCCTGATGTCAGGTCATTTCCCTGCCTGGGCGCACAGCATCCAGCATCTTGTGTGCTGGTGATCCGCTCCCACCGAGGCCTTCTCCTGCTCCTCTTGGACACACAGCCACTAGTGACAGCACCATCAGCTTTCAGAGAGCACTGCACCACAGGGAACATAGAGGCAATTTCCCTTCCCATTCTTCAGCAGTGTTTCTCTTCTGCAATTTCTCTAATTACAGGGAACACTTCAGTGAGACAGGATATTTGCTCCTCTCCACTCCATTATCACCATCTGGATTTGCTGCTTTTGCCGTATGTTCCCCAGCTGCTGTTACAGTCACCCTCTGCAGTGCCAGGGCCGGCTGGCATGCAGCTGGCACCCCTTAGAAAGGAAAGAGAGGGTGGCACAGGGCTCAAGGCAGATATTGGTCTCACAGGTTTCAGTGCTGATCTTGAGGAAACTGGAGTCACTCTGTATCCTTACACCACTGCTCCACCATATCCCATGGTTTTGATACCAAGTTTTTCTGTAGTTTATACTACTGTGAAAGCAGAGTAAATATGCTGCTGCAGGGGAATTTGTCCAGCTTTACTTCCACTTTAACAAAGCCTAAAAATTAGCCACATGGGAAGAGAAGGAAAGAGAAAAGGGGATGAGGGAATATCTCATTGCTTGGATTTACAGAATTGTTCACAAACTAAATGTTTTCTATTGGCCTGCAGCAGCTCTGCAAATAACGGTGTTATTCAGCCATCCATTCCAGTCTCCTTCCTCCACTCACCCCTTCCACACCTTCCTCCAGCAGGATGGGCTCTGTGTAGTACAGTGTCCAGCTTTCCCCAGTTATTGATACAGGTACAAATGATGGGGTGAGAGGAGCAATGATGATGCCATCTTCTGATCACCTTGGCTGGCCAAAGACCCTCAGTTTCCTGATTCCTTTTGGTCAGGCGCCTCCATGTGGGCTGATCAACTCTTAGGAAGTTTCTCATGGATTTGGGGCCAGGAGGTACCCCCACTGCTGTGTGTTACCATGCTGGTAAAAGGAACACTGAGTAGCTGCTATGGACTCATGCTGGGCTTGGTTCATTGAACGCTCACAGCCCAACTCTGAAATCTTGGTGTTTCCTCTCTTTTGCCCCAGGGCTGCATACTTGGCTTCAGTGCTCTGCCTCCAGAATTATGTCTGTGAGGAAGAGCAGGACCCCCAGAGGTCTGTGTATTACACGAAATGCTAAGAATTCAAGTTCTGCTTTCTTTCCCAGGGGTAATTTCCCTTAAGACAGGATTTTGCTGAGATGTCCTGGGCTGGTTATTCCCTCCCACATCTGGGTAGGAAGCTGCGTGCCAGCAACCTGCCTAGCAGCTGCAATAAGTAAGGTTTTATGTGTATAGCATTAGCAGAGCATTTTAGGATTCCCTAGGATGTAAACTACTGCCATATAAACCTAGCACCTTGCAGCAAAAATGATTCTGCCAAAAGCACTTTGGAGTGTGTTTAGTTTTAACCATGTCTGGACCTCCGTCTCTGTATGCATAGTATGTTCTATGATCTGCCCCAACATTACGTCAATCTCATGAACATTTTTGACTTTTAACCAGGGCAGATCTTTGAGAAAACTGGGGAACAGATACACCAGCTTACAGTTAACTGCATGCAATTTCTTCCAGTTTCCCCTTGTGTTGCAGATGATTGGCTTGTGGATGTTGGTTTATGCCTTTTGATTGTGTTAGTCAGAATTGCATTAATGTACAAGAAAGATGGACTGTGAAAGGGGAGCCTCAGGGAACCCAACACTTGTGAAAGACATGAGCTCAACATCTTATACAGTCTCTCAGCCCCCCACTTTTTCACTCAATCATAAAGATTGAAATTGGGAAAGACAGGCAACATGAGACCCCCCTGCTCTGCGTTCGCCTTGCTGCCACTGGTGAGAGCTGCTGGTGTTTGCTGTGGTCCTGCCAGGGATGTCAGTGGTCCCAGTTATCACTCCCGGTGCTCAACCATGCCTCTTCCATGGAGCTCCTCTCCGTGGTGCCTGTCCTACCATTGCCAAATTGTTTTTCACTTCCTCAGTGGACTTTCTCTGCCTCTTGAGCTTCCTCTACAGCTCTCTCCCGTCCTCTGATTTCACGGGCAGGATGCTGGTTTTCCTGCTGCGATAACTCTCCTTTCTGTCCCGTCAGGTTGCCCTCCTAGTGGGCCTCTTCCCCCTGCCTGACATTTCCTTCTTTCTTCCCACAATAAGTCAGGGTCTGGCTCACGTGGAGAGCTCTATGGGGAAAGGAAATATTTACTCTGGAGACCCAGTCTCCCACTGCTGGCCATCATGAGGAGAAAGGTCTGTGGATAAAAACTTGCTGTTTGCAAGTTAAGTTTTGGAGTGGGATGCAGCATCTACCTGAGCTGGCTTAGCAGCCCTGTGGCTTTCAAATATTCATATTTTAAAATGTTTCCTAAGTAAGTGCTGAACGATATTTTGAGACTAGATAAAAACTGATAAAGGGAATGGCAAAAATAATAAATGCATTAAGGTGCCCAGATTATGAGTTCATGTGTAGGAAAAATAAGCACGAGGTCATGCAGAGGAAAATATGGCCATGCTGAATTGGTGGGTAGTTATATTGATTTTAATGGGGTTCAACTGGCATTTCCACTAAAGGATACAAACTGCTTCAAACAGCTCTTGAGGGGCCCTTGAGTATTTTCCCTATTGTCCCACTTGGCTGCCCACATCTTGCTTTCACAAACTGATTCTCCCATGTCACTCAATACCAACTCAGTCCTCATTCTTTCAGCATGACAAGCCCCGTTGCAGCCAGCAAAGCTGCCAGCACAAGGAAACCTGGGAATCAAATCCACCAGATATTTACCACAAAGGTTTTCATGGGGAGCTCTTTCCCAGAGAGGTGGTAAGTCTGCAGACACCCACGCTGGGTTCACGGGAGCCTTGGACACTCCATCCACACTCTCATCTAAACTGACGACCTCATTTTGGGCAGAAGAGGAGGTTTGCTCTGCGTGCCATGTCTCCACCATCCCCTGTCACCCTCCTCCTTCACACTCCACCACAGGATACTGTAGTCATGTCAGAGAGAAGCATCACCTTGGTTCTACCCATCCTAGATGAATTTCACGTTCTTCAAACCTTACTCAAACAGGCCACTTGGGGCCTGTACCCTCCCCCATCCATTCACCACGTGCAGGAGCTCCTAGAGCTATAGCCAGACTCCGGCTGTGCGTGCACACGCTCTACACTTGACCCATCATTTTGGCAGTGTCACTGATTTTGGTCCAATTACAGCAGTCATGAATTGGACCCTGGTCACCCTCTGAAACTGAAACTGCCACAGTTTACAGCTACAGTTCAGACTGTTACACGATGAAACCATTCACACGTCTCATTAACTCTGGACTATGCATTGAAAATAACTGTGTCATATGAGTCTATGATTAAATTTTCCCAGTTTATCTATTTATAGGTACCTTCCTGTTCATAACAGCAGCTCTCTCTACGTAACACTTTGTGTGCTGCCAGTGCAGGAAAAGTGCTGTGTAGGGCATTAGATAATAATTCCTTAATGTTATTAATTGTTGTCATCTTAAAGTAACACAGGCCATGGAGCTATTTTAAATCCAGGCTCTAAGACACAGGCATGTGGCCAACCCCTCCAAGACACCAGTGGGCCTGTGGTTGTGTATTTTATACTTTTTGAACTTTAATTGTTTTTTAATTTATGATGACCCTAGAGTCCAAGTTTCTGAGTAAGCAAAGTGTACAGGCACCTGGAATTTAGTAAGGGTATACTGTTGCCTACACGTGGGAAGACACAAGGGTCTTCTGCTCCCGTGATTTATAGGATTGTGTTTCTCTGCTGAGTGCCAACAGCAAGCCTTGTGTTGTACTTGCCTGTGCTCTTGTATTAAGTTTTTTATAACAGATCCAGCACAGGGATTTCTGTGTATACAAAGTGCTTGCAAACTAAAGCATATGTCCAAAGCCTTGAGAGGCACAACGGAGGGATCATTGCAAAGATGGCTTTGGGGAGTTAGTTTGGTTCGTTTGTTTTGTTTGTGCTACAGTAGAGAAGCGATGGCAAATTCTAGAGCACAAAACCTTGTCCAAAGCAGGCAGAGATACAATAATTCCCATGATCAAAACAGAGAGACGGGCCAGCCCAGAACAAAGAAAACAATGAGCTGTGGAGGCTGGTATTAATAATGGAGCGTAGCAGAGAGAGATGTGGAGAAGCCTGGGCCAAGGAAACTTTGCTGGATGCTGCAAGAAGGATACAACGAGATGGTCTTGACAGTGTGTCTGAGGAAGGGTACACAAATGGGTTATGCACTTAGAGCAATGTTGTAAGCAAAGCTTCACTCCTGATCATTTTGTCCATCTGCAGAAGTAATGTCTCTGCAGAGGTCAAGAGGAAGTAATAAAAAAAAGAAGCTCTCATCAGCAAGATATGAGATGGATGTGCTTTGGAGAAAAGTCATGAGAGAGGCCTGCTAGGACAGAGGACATGCAGGTTCTCACAACTCTAGTTTATGGAAGAAGAACATACAGCATTTGATCACAGGTCAGATGTCTGTTTGGGAGAAAACGATAGAGTCAGCTGCTCCCAGGTCCTGAGCCTACAGAAACACTGCTAGAAGGAAGTAAAAGTGAAAAGGTTTAGGAAGAAAAATGAAAGACCTCCTGTTCACCTGTGCTGACCTCAAGTCACCAGCGACCCACCTGGAGCAATGCACCAGAGACAGGATCAAGCGTACAGTGGAACAGCTGTGGGGCAGCAGATTTGTAAGTCAGCAGCAAAGAAACAACAGGTACAACCCAAAGCGGATGTAGTGGCATCCCCAGCATGCAGCTCACACCCCCTCCATCCATATCCTCCTCTGTTGCAATATACCACATCTTTCTATAACAAAAATAATAATTTACAAAGAAAAGTCCTCCTTGGTCACTCATCCTTTGGCTCCTCCCAAACCTCAGCTAGTTTTATGTGACTCTGATGATGCGTTTTTCCTAGGAGACTCCCAAAATGTGGCGCGTGGTTATTATTGCAGCACATCTATTTATTTGGTATTAATCTCCTGACATCTCTTGACATTTGCAATCACTTCCACACCTTCCTGCATAAAAAACTTGTTGGGTGGATGAAGGCATTCTACAGAATTCAAGTCCAGATTCAAGTCTAAACCATTAAGTACTTCACTAATGGTTTTCATACATTCAATAAACTTGTACTTTTGTACATGAGGCAAGGACTAAAGCCCTTCAGTGAGGGTGTGTTGTACTTTTTCATCTGGTTCAAAGCTCTCTCTCTCATCAAGGTACATGGCTGAGGAGGTCACCTGAGTTTGATTTAGGAATTACAAAGTTTGTCCGTGAATTAAATACGAAAGCAAGCCTACAAATGAAACAGAGAGGGCTTGAAATTTAGGTCTGCTTGTAAAGTGCATGTTGAAAAGCCATTTTGAAAGGCATTCTAAAATTTGCTCTTATCTTGTTGCCAAGTCATCAGTGGTTTGACCCACATATTAGTTTTCCTCAAGAAAAAAAATGCTTCAGATGAATCTATTTACGTAGGAAAAGGTCTTTCAAAACAACTGCAAGGGGGCCAGGATCAACATCTGAACACGGGCTGAGTTGTTATATTTTTAGAATTATTCCTTTCATTAGAGGCATGAGGGACATCTCAGGCATCTTGGGGCCTGATTCGGACTTGTAACGTCCTAAACTAGTAACTGCTCTGCTGGCTGAAATCCTGCCTTTATATGTGCAAGGCTTCTAAACCCAACTCCTTTCCAGCTCTAAGAAGGCAAGCTCACCTTGCCTACCGTTAGGCAAGAACAAGACTCCAAATCAGGGGAAGAGAAATCTTTCCATCTCGTTACTGCCTTTTCATTTAGGCCGTGAGCAGGGGGATAAAAACAAGGGTTATTGCTCAAGCAAGTGCACTGAATGCCCTAAAGATATCCTGGTTTGAGCGCCTTGTATGGGCCAACTATTATTGAGCTCTTTGCTGCAATTAGATAGCAATGAAGCATCAAGGTGAGGGAAAGCACAAACTTTTGTGAACAAAGAAAATATGATCCTATGCAGGATGACTGCAAAGGGGGTGGTGTGGTGTGGGGGTAGCGCCAGTCTGGTCCTAGAGTGAGGGATTGCTTACAGAGAAAATCTGGGAGGATGTGCAGCAGAATTGGGCTGCAGGGTGTCAGAACTAAGAACCTTTTCTTTACTGTTTCAAATAGAACTTTAATTGAAGAAACATTTGGATCTGAAATAAAACATTTTGTTTGACTTCATTCTCTCTCCAGTCATTCATCTACTTTCTGCATTCCTTTCCACGCAGGGCCTCAATGTTATCATTGCATGTGCAGTGATGTTGTTGATTTGGAAACAATATGGAATTACAGCAGGTCTACAAATAGATCATCTGAGGTGCTTCCTTCAGGAAGTGCACCCAAGGAGCTGGGTGCTTTATCTCTGCGATTTGGGGCAGAACTGACTCCCACTCTAAACTTGTACAGTCACCAGTGCACGTGGCACCTGGCACCTCAGTGACTCTTGAGAAGGCTGAAGTAGCCCTCTCATAATGTTGCCCAGGAATGCTGATAACCCTTTCCTTGCAAAAGGCTTTACCTGGAGAACTCGTATTGCACAGGCAAGTGGTTACAGCACATACCTCTTTTGCTGGAGATCTCTCTTCAGGGTGTTTGGTTCTGCTGTTGTCAGTACCCTCCCCTGCACGCCAGTCTGGTAGGGCAGAAGGATGGAGGGACACCCAAACCTTTAAAAGATTTTGCGACAATTTGCAAGAGAGCAACAAGGAAGATTGTTATGAAATCTTTGCCAGATGGTAAAGCTCTTCACCAAAAACTCTAATAAATCTCTACTCACGTAAAAAAAAACCAAAAAAAAAACCCCAAAAAAACTTCCCTTATGTAAAACCGTTGTAAACCAGACTCTGTAATTTGATCTATTGCCCAAAGAGAAGGTGCTGAGCCCTGTTTCTGATCCTGGACACAGCAGTATAAACAAGACACATTTTGATCAAATCCACTCGAGGGAAAGGCCCAGCATGACCGTGAGGAACATCTGGCTTGATGCAGTGACAAACTCTGGACCAAATGGATTTCAAGCACCTCCTATTTGCAACTATTTTAGTCTAGGAAAAAGTAGCCAACATCTATAGAGATATTCCTGAAATGTCAAAAATAACTAAGGACACAATCCCTCGGGAGAAACCCTACTGAGCGCAGTGCTGTACGCACAGACTTTGGAGTCCTCGAGCCCAGAACAGCTTACAGCAAAGCATCTAATGGGATCCAGGATTTGCCCATTCCGTCTCACTCAGGAACAGCTGATTTCAGTCAAATTAACAGTATTAATATGAAAAAATTTCTTGCTGACAGGTGTTCAATACTGAGGTTATTTAAAATGCCAACTAAGATTTCTTTTTTGTGTCACTAGGATGCATTGCCAAATGTCTCATCGCAAGAACGCCTTAAAATTCATGCAAAAAAATGAGTAAAATTTTTGGCAGGGCAGGGCTTTGCAGCATTGGAAGAGAGACACCTCAGAGGAACTGAGGCAAGTACACAGCTGGGAGCTGAAAAGGCTTCACCAG
>NW_010394259.1:0-317 GCF_000710305.1 Buceros rhinoceros silvestris
CCTTCCAGTCGTGACTCGCAGAGATAAATGATAGTTCGGAGGTGCGCGCAGTTAATCAACGCTACGGCTGCCTTACAGCGTGTGCAACCCGCAGATCATTAGGTTAAATGGAGGACATTCGTGTCCTTCCAGAATCAATGCAATTATTGTTGGCAACAAGGACAACAATTGGAGTGGCAGCACTAATTTTACTAACCTGCTATTAATTATGGTGTCCCCCACGCCCCAGACGGCTTTTATAACCCGCGGAAGCAAGCGGTGCTGGCTGCTGCTGTTTTAAAACGCGAAAAGTTGGAAGTGGAGTGTCTGGTCGTGTT
>NW_010394259.1:492-840 GCF_000710305.1 Buceros rhinoceros silvestris
GTGTGATCAGTGGAGCTATTCACTTGAACGTCACTCTGGTACAGGGGGTTAGTGAAGTGATTGTGGCGCCTGGGGACCGAAGGCACTGTGCCGCTCCGCTCAGGTATTACACACTGAGAAATGTCTGCGTTAGTTCTCCGTAGCTCCCTGCGAAGTCAGCCAACGCAGACGAGAGGAGAGAAGCCCTGCCATGGCACAGCCATCGCTACGAGGTTTTAGCCGAAGCCTGGCGTGATCGCAGGTAAAATTTTTCTTCTTGTTTAGATGGTGATGCTTGTGTGTGTGTCTCTCTACGGAAGCGGGGGATGGGGGGAGCGGTGGGGTTTATTCTCTCCCCCCCCTCCCCCC
>NW_010394259.1:945-4144 GCF_000710305.1 Buceros rhinoceros silvestris
CTGCTTTAGCAGCAAGGCAGCTGAAAACGAACTGCTGGAGGGAAGAGAAACTCTGTGATGAATCATTTGGCTTTGTGCAATCTTTACCTAGGATAGAGAGCAAATGTATTTTAACATATGTGTTATTTCTTGGGAAGGGGGTGTGGATATGATATTCAGCGAGCACTAAGGTAAGGTATCGAGTCAAACTTTCCGGATTTTAAGGCAACCTTTAAAAGGCATAGAATTTGACCTTGCAAGTAGGAAAGTTTTATCTTCTCAAGGAAGTGTGTTGAAGCTGTCCGCTGCCAGATTGCTCAAAGGCGATGGCATTTGAATGCCTACGAGTCTGCGGCACTGGGGGGACAGGAGCTGGAAAAAGAAATCTTGTACAATCTTTGCTTTGCTAGTGAAAGCGTGGTTGCAGTGCTCTGCACCGAGCAGGAAAACGTGGATATGTTGTGCGGTCCATCTAACCATACAGCAGCTGCCCAGGTCGCAGCGTTTGCTTCTTGCGCTGAAAAGTTTTGTGCATGTGTGTGTGAGAGAGAGCGTGTTAGTGCTGTTCTTCAGTGTGAAAAGTTAATAAATACAAAGAACATAATGAGCATGTGAGGCCTTTCTGCTTTAATCTAGATTGTGTGCCAAGAGGATTGAAGACTTAGAAAATGAAAGCATTCAAATGGATAGCTTTGAACAACTGATATTACCTGTAGTTGTAATCTGAGTTAAATAATTAGCGGCGCCTTCTTATGCAACTCTGTTTATCGTCATGGCTCTACCTACCACAAGCCATTGCAAAGGTTTGTGCAGGTCGGCAGTATCAGCTCGCTGTCCCTTGATTCAGAGTGCAGGAGATGCAATTACATGTCAGATGGGCTCAGGTAAAAAAACATCGTATTTACTGTCGATAGCGACTTTATGGAGATTTTCTACTTGAAAATGTTGTAGGCTGCCCTCGGTTCCATGTCAGAGCCCAAATGGGCAACATGTAGATCTTCAAAGCGTTTGTCAGGCGGTGTCAAGGTTGCTTTAAATCTGTAATGTGAAAACAAAGTCGGCTGAAAGAGCTCGCTAAAGTCTGTTTAGCCCATAAGCAAATTCCGTCGCTGAAATATTTCCAGGAGTGGCAATAACTCCTCCAAAAAAAGGAGGTGATGAAAATGCAGATAGTAAAAGTGTAGATGCATTAACTGCCTCCAGATCATGTCCCTGAAGACGTCCATCAAAGAGTTAGTCCTGAGGAGCTTCTCTCTTTTACCTGCTGTGGCCTGTTCCAGCATCACAGCGTTTCCTTCCCGTTTCTTGCTTTTGTGATAAAACTTGTATAAACGTTGGCTCCAGGTTCTCGCAGAAGCAACACATAAGCCTCGGAGATAGACTTGACCCTCGGATAGACTTTGGCTGTGAAATACCTGCTCGTCTGGGTGTGCAGGCTGGTTCTTACAAGAGGGGAACTGTCCAGTGTTTCCTATTGATCGCAATGGGTTTACTTGCTCAAACTTTGGAGAAAGCAGTGTGTGTTTCTCTTTCTCAAACGCTGTTAACTGCTTTCTACAGGAAAGGGGCTTTGACAAGGATGAATTTTTATTGCACAGCAAAGACTTGCATTTTCCAAATGCTTAAGGATATAGCCCACAGCATTAAGCGTCTTTGCTTGGATTTGAACAGTGTTACGTTGTTTATGTGCAAGAGCCACAAAGGTTATTTTAAATCATTGTGGAGCTTATTGCATGTTTGTGCTTTGGCACCAAAAATTCAAGATGAAATATAATTGTGTGGAGTTTCTTATCAACAAAGAGCCATTGTTTGTAGAATGTAAGTGAAATAGGCATTAACGCTGACGGAAGTTGTAATGTCAGCTTTTTGCATTTAAGGTTATTAAGTTGGGTTGGGGTTTTGTGTGTGTGTGTGTGTCTGTTTTATTACTATTATCATGATTAATACAGGAAAGTTCAGTGCAAAGACGAGCACCAGAGTATTTGCGTGGTGCACTGGAAGACAACTGTGACATAAAAATAGACAAGGACTATAAATATTGAATTTCACCTTGTATTTTAAAGTTTAATATACTCATCTAAATATCAAAACCTGTAGTCTTCTGTGGGCCACTGCGGAGTTGACATCTGCAGTATTATCAAAAGAGGGGAGGAAAAAAAACCCAAAAACCCTCCAATACACCAGGAGATCTCCCGAACTCTAGGCTGGAAAACTGGGAGGACTTCTCCAGGCAGTTCTCTAGCTCTCCCAGCTAATTATAGTGCTTTACACCGAGCCGCTCTTGAGATAAGTGCAACTGTTTTCTTCCCTAGCACCGGTGAGTTACACTCCAGGGCTTAAATAAACATCCCCCAGCGCAATCAGAGCGCAGGAGGCAGAGCGAGCAGCCCCAAACGCTGCGTGCAGACCATCGTGTAAACATCGGGTGTCTTTTCTTCCCAAACAATGCGATAGTCCGTCAGCACGCCGCACAGAAAGAAGCTGCTCGTAAAAGTATCATTATATCCTGGCAGAATCGGGGTAGAAGTAGGAACAAGGGAGTGTTTCTGTAAAAGAAACCCAATGGCTAAGTTATTAATATTCCCAGAAAGAAGGTATTAGCTTTTTCAGGTGAGGAAAGAAAAAGCACTTTCTTACCCTCCAAAAATCAATACAGAATTCAAAACCGATTATTAATGTCATTTGATTCCCTTTCTTTATACGTTTCTCCCGGCTACAGATACTGAGCTGTCAGGATAATTTGCATGTACTGTATCTGATATCTTTTATTTGCAAACACTCTAAAGCGCCATAAAACGCCGCTCGTTGTAGTCTAACTCAATCCGAGAACTAGTATTTTCATCTGTAAATTAAAGCAATTACGCAGCAGATATTATATTATGTGTACTGTGGTCTCCAGATAGTCATCAATCACCCTCAATCGAGCTGTCAGTGTGGGCAGATTCGTTTCTGGGAGGCAGTCTTCCAGCTGGGGAGAAGAAGAGAACATCATCATTAATTAGAGTGTGACCCTGGGGCTATTCACATGTCTGAACCCAGGAATCTCTCTGAGCAAGTCTGCACACCACGGAGCAGCCTTCAACTACACCAGCAGCCCAAGCTTCAGCCTCCGAGCTGACTCCTCCGCTTCCTGTTCCCCCCCGGCGGCTGCCTGCCCACCCTTGTCCCGACGGTAGCTGGCCGTCGAGGAGAGATGCTGGGGCTACCGGCTGGCCGCCTC
>NW_010394259.1:4304-6689 GCF_000710305.1 Buceros rhinoceros silvestris
CGCCCCGTCGGCCGCTACCTTCGGGCTGCAGCACGGAGCCTGCCCCCTCCGAGAGTGAAGCAGAGGAGGATGCTGCCTGCTTGAGCGGAAGGGGGACGTCCCAGCCCCCAGAGGGCAGGGAGGCTGATGGAAGCGGTAGAGTGGGCTGGGGCGAAGGATATGATGGAGACAAGGCTCCTTCCCAGGCTCGGGAGTCCCACCATAACCCAGGGGAATCACTGGGAAAGAGATGCTTGCTGTTCGGTGGGAAACAGCACTCGGCACATAGGAGTTGCACCCCCTTCCCTAATTCCACCACCCCGCACCTCCCCCGCCGCTTTACCCCACCCCAGCCGTGCGCAGCTCGGAGCGCAGGCAGGCTGAATACGGCCCTCCGCACCGCTAAAGGCTGGCTTTTCCAGAGGAGGTTCGCGATGGGATCAAAGTCGGTTTAACGTGAAAAGTCACGTCCTTTCAATCATTCCCCAGAATATGCTTGTAGGGTTTTCTACCTGTAATCACACGTCTGGAATAAAAGCCGGAAAGAAAAGCAGGATTTCATGTCATGTGCTTTATTGTCAGCGTTAGCGCTAAATTTAACTGTTGATTAAATCTTAAATGAAAACTCAGTCGTGTGTCCCTTCATATGTCTTGTTTGTAATTGAGACTAATTATTACTGTGGGGTGGGAAGAAGCAGCTGCTCATTAATTAATTTCTAATTAAAAGTGCTTACCAGCCCTTCAGTGACTAAGGAGGGTGGGGGGAAATCTTAGCTGATACAACATTGATCCTGCAGATTAAAACCACTCCTTTCCTTTCCCTCCTGCAGAAATACACGGAAATGTTGCAGGCAGGCGCAGCCGGCGCCCGGGGACATTCCAAACTTTTTCTCCCGAACCACTCCTTTCCTTTCCCTCCTGCAGAAATACACGGAAATGTTGCAGGCAGGCGCAGCCGCTGCCGGAGAGCTTTCCAAACTTTTGCTCCTGTCAGGCAGACCGGGAGGGATCCGGGAGAGTGTCTCTTCTATGCCAGGGGAAAGGGTCCCGAAAATTAGTATTAAACTTACAGGCAGGCTTATTTGAATAGGTTTTGCGTGACGTCAGAGGCTCGGCTCTTTTAAAACAACGTGCTTCTGAACTGCTGGTTTTGTACCACACTTTTCTCATCACCAACCCCCACCCCACGCCCCGGTTTATTTTTCCATGGATGCAAAGTATGTATTTCTGCCGTCACGTTTGCCAGCCTCGGAGCCCACACATAACAATTATTTCTGTTTCGTAGCTGTAGAGGGGAAGGTGCTAAAATCATTATACCTCTTTTTTTGTTAAAAAAAGAGAAAGTTTAAGATTTCATGTAAATAAATTAAATGTGGTTTTCTGCTTCGTCCTATAAGCATCTAGGGACCTGTGGTTACCAATCAATTGGTACAATAGAGCAGAGCCGGGCTGCAATAGCGTGCAGATCAGACGTCTCGCCTTGTTTCTAGATAACTGGGAGCCTCTGTACCATGTCATATCCTCAGTTTGGCTACCCTTACTCCTCTGCACCCCAGGTAAGACTTTTTGCCTACCAACATTAATTGATTGAATTTCAGTCCTTATTGATTACTTCCGTCTAGGGCTACCAGCGGCAGCGATCCTTTCTAGCATGCAGGAGCGGCAGATCGACTGCTTGCTCCGCATCTTTCCAAGATGCTCGAGTTGTACGCGCACATATTTTACAATGGGAAGGTACACACGGGATTTAGGGTGTTTGGGGGTGATAATGACGCGTGGGGGAGGAATACAGAGATGAGGGAGGTGAGAAAGGGAGCTGGAGACCCCCCAGACCCACCCGCTTTCTCACCTCCCAGCGCTTTTTTTCCTCTTTCTCGATTAAATTCACAGTTTACCAATTAAACGTGAAAGTACTGAGGGCCGAACCGTAGAAACATAACGGGATGTTCTAAACCAGCCGGTTAATAACAGATGCGTGCGTGGCTGCTACAAATCTGCACTCAAAATAAATATGCATGAGTGATTTAGAAAAAAAAAAAAGGTTTAAAAACGCAGATGGGAAGCATTGTGCCGCCAGAGGAGAAAACCAGTGTAAACCCAGTCTTGTGAGAACACACCAGGAAAGTTAGGTTTTTTAATGCAAAGGGCTGAAGCAACGTATTACAGAGGATTAAACGCCCACGGTCACGGGGCGTTTGTTGTAGTAGGTTTTTAGAAGACTGATAAAATACTTGCACTCCTGCGTTTCTGCAGAGCAATTGAAGTAAATAAAGAAAGGGAGGGAGGGGAGCGACACCCCAAAGCTGCGACCTGATTGAAAAAAAAAAAAAAGCCCAAACGACACCAAACTTGGTTACAGTTTGGAAAGTTTCCCCACCCCACGCCCTCAGCGCCCTTGTCTTTCCT
>NW_010394260.1:0-232 GCF_000710305.1 Buceros rhinoceros silvestris
TGGAGGGATGGGGGGCTTTAGGGAAGGGTGGGGGGGTGGCAGTGGGGCGGAGGATGCAGGTGACAGGGACAGTACTGGGCTGGGAGCGGGACCGGAGCTGGGCGGGGGTCCCCAGTCCCCCATCCGCCTCCAGCCCCCGAATCAGGCAGGGGGTCCCTAGACCCCCATCCGCCTCCAGCCCCTGAATGAGGGTGCAGGGTCCCCAGTCCCACGTCTGCCCCCAGCCCTCATA
>NW_010394260.1:562-767 GCF_000710305.1 Buceros rhinoceros silvestris
CTGGTTGATGTGTGTTTTGGCTCCCACCTGGTTTTTTCCCCGTGGCTTGACAAGACGAGGGGGCATGGCTTAAACGAGCCCGCTTTAACAAACAGTGTTGGCAGTGTGTGTATGGGGGGAACATGGAGATGGATCCCACTGAGTGGGCACCGCTGTGACCTCCAGCTCATCCCTGTCCTCGGCAGAGCCGGGGCGATGCTAATGG
>NW_010394260.1:948-1561 GCF_000710305.1 Buceros rhinoceros silvestris
AACTGCGGGAGCAAAGACTTGATCGAAAATGAGCAGCACGTGCCGTGCCGCCTTTCTGCCATGCACCTGGATATTAAATCTTTCCTCCCCTGCCTGATTATCCGCATTAAGCGCCGGGTTTGTGTGTACCTACCGAAGGGGGGAGAGGGAGCGGGCGGGGGCAGAACCAAAGGCGCTGGGCACCGACATCTATCTCTTGCTGGTGCTTGAAACCGAACCACAGGGCGTAAATCATGCTCCCGATGGGAAGCAAACAAATCCACGTCAGCGCTGCTGGCAGGCGCCACGCATCCCGGGAGGGCACCTTGGCCACGGGCATCGTCGAGGGGCAGAGCCATAGCCCTAACTGGAACAGCCCCGCGGGCTCTCGGGTGTGTGCTGGGGGGCTCTCAGATGTGTACTGTGCCAGTCCTGCCCTGTGGCACGGCCTCTGCCCACTCTTGGGTCTCTCCGCCGCCGCTGCCACCTCCCTTGGCTCCTCCTGGGTGAGACGGGCACACACACATGTGGCAAACATCTATTTCTTGCCCATTTTGTGTCACTCCCCACACGCATGGCTGCCTTGAGTGGGATTCCCAGCACCCTCCCTACCCTGGGCACCTTGTCACACCCC
>NW_010394260.1:1705-2008 GCF_000710305.1 Buceros rhinoceros silvestris
CCTGGTCCCACCCCAGCCCCCCCCAGACCCCTCTGGGGGCACAAGCCATGGGCTGAGGTGCTGCTGGAGGCCGCTTGGCTCCAGGTTTTCCAGGCTGCCAGCGAGCCGTTCCCTTGAAGAAGATCTGCTTCTATCTCAAGGTGTCACAGCCTCAAGGGAACCACCTAATCTGTATCTGCACTGCAACCTTTATCTCTCCCCGGCTGTGTGAGAGGCTCTGTTTATAGCTGCCAAATAATACCTGCTAAATTGCAGGATCCACTCCTCTCCCCGCTCCGCGGGACCCCCTGACACCTGCTTCTA
>NW_010394260.1:2168-3995 GCF_000710305.1 Buceros rhinoceros silvestris
GAGGGATGCTCTCGCCTGCCAGGTGCCTCCCTGCATTTTGCTGGAGGTAAATGATGCTCTGAGGGATGGGGAAGGGCAGCCGGGCTGCTCCTGCTTCCTGCCCCGGGCTCCAGCCACGTCCAAGCCCCTGATAACCCCAGAGAGACCCTGGCACAAATTGCTGCCCCTCTGGCTTCATCCCAGCCCCATTTCCTTCAGCTTCTGCTGAAAACCAGGTGGGATCCAGCAAGTCCAGCCTCATCCTTCCTCTGCATGTCCTGGGGATGGAGGAGTGGACATCCTCCACGGGAGGGAGGAGATGGCAACTTATCGGAGGCCGTGTGGCGCTCCAGCCTCGCCTGGGACCACAGCCTCGACCAGGGAAACCAGGTGGGATCCAGCAAGTCCAGCCTCATCCTTCCTCTGCATGTCCTGGGGATGGAGGAGTGGACATCCTCCACGGGAGGGAGGAGATGGCAACTGATCGGAGGCCGTGTGGCGCTCCAGCCTCGCCTGGGACCACAGCCTCGCCCAGGGATGGTGGCCAAAAGGCTCTTCGGAATCTGCTGGGCAGCTTTGGGTGCCCCTTCCCCATCCAGCTGCCCCTGTCCCAGCCCCACCATCCTACTCTCCCAGTGTCTCACAGATTGGCCAAGGAGCCCCTGCAGCGTGCGGCAGCGTGGCATGAGGATAGCTGCATCCCTGCGGGAAAGGAGCCAGAGCTGTCGGCACCAGAGCTGCAGGGATGCTCCAGAAACACACACCCAACAGTGTGCTCAGGCTTCTCCTGCATCCCTGATTCCCAGGGGCTGTGACGCCCTGGCATCACAGCCGTGACCTGGAGTGCCTGGGTACACAGGGCACCCAGATATGCCCCAGGGATGTGTGGGGCATGTGGGATGCCCAGAGTGCCTGGGGTGTGTGGGATGCAAAGGGGCACATGGGATGAACAGGATGCCCAGGACACAGGGGGTGCCTGGGGTGTGTGTGTGGTTCGGGGTGCACAGGGTACCCAGGATGTCTGGGGCACGTGGGGCACACAGAGTGGGTGAGGTGGGTGGGATGCCCAGGACACGCGGGGTATCCAGGGTGGGTGGGGTACCCAGGTTGCATGGGATGCACAGGACAGCCAGGATGCTGTTGAGCACATGGGATGGCCGGGATGCGCAGGGTGCTGGGATGCCGTTGGGCACACGGGATGGCCGGGATGCGCAGGGTGCCGGGATGCAGAGTACCTATGGGGTGCCCGGGGCGCCCGCTGCCCGCTGGGTCCCCGAGCCAGCATGGCGGCGGGCAGTTGCTGCGCTGGTGACATTTACTAATCAGCTCTAACCTCAGCTGCACACCCGCTCCGTCTCGCTTGCTGTCTTGTCTCCATGGAGACTCCGCAACCTTTGCTCACTCGTTAATGGTATCTCAGCAAACGAAACTCCAACGCCACCCAACCTTCCCCTCCCGGCCCCGGGAGAAATCCTCGCCTCTCACCTCCATCCCCGTCCCCTCCCGCCGATGGGGATGAAAGGGACGAGTCCTTGTTAACGAAGGACCCAGCCACGCTGGGCCGAGCCGGGGGCAAGTTCTGACGACAGGCGCAAGGAGGAGGGAGAGCCACCATCCTCTTCGCCGCCAAAAAAACAAGGCCGGGGGAATTTTATTGCTGCGGCAGCAAGGACGGGCTTTGGCCATGCGGGATGCCGGCCAGCAGCTCCTTGCTGGCTGATTTATTGAGCCACCAGGCTCAGCGCAAGCCAGGGTTGTGTATTCCCCCATCCCAAACCCACCCTTACGCAGCAGCCAGCGCCCACCAAAGCCGTCGGCACCCAAAAAATCAGGACGCGGCCGCGGGCG
>NW_010394260.1:4027-4488 GCF_000710305.1 Buceros rhinoceros silvestris
GCTCAGCGCAAGCCAGGTTTGTGTATTCCCCCATCCCAAACCCACCCTTACGCAGCAGCCAGCGCCCACCAAAGCCGTCGGCACCCAAAAAATCAGGCAGAGGCAGCGGTGGTGCCGGGAGCATGCTCCGTCCCCGGTGTCCTGCTCTTGCTGATTCTGTTTTCAAATTAACATGGGAAAGATGCCCATTACCTGCTTCCAGATAATGACTATGATTAGGCAGAGCTCTGCTGCCAGCCGAGATCTGAAGGATTTCTGCGCACTCCGGCAGCGCTTGCCGGTGCAAAAACAAGAGCAATAAAGTGTAAATAAAAGACTAAAGAAAATAGTGCGGGCCATGGGCAGGAAGGGTGCGCGGGAGGAGCTCCAGGGAGGGGCTTTCTGCCTCGGTGGTGGTGGTGAGGCAAAGCCAGAGAGGGGCTGCCCCGTGCCTGCCACCCGGGCCTGCAACTGGCTTTGCC
>NW_010394260.1:4794-5897 GCF_000710305.1 Buceros rhinoceros silvestris
AGCTCCGGGAGCACCCAGTGTGGTCCCACACCTCCTCCGCTCCATGGTGTGGCTACCCCGGCCTGGCATCCATGGAGCAGGGCAGAGGTGCCGGCTCTGTGCCGGGGGTCCGGGGGTAGCCCCAGCCCCCGCCCACCGGAACCCACCATGCACAGGAACCTCGCAGCCCCGTGGGGCTCGGGACAGGCAGGGAGCAGCACAGGACCCACCGTACCCCCATGGGTACCAGCCAGCTGCCCAGCACCCTGATGGTTACCCGAGGGGCCAGGATGGGGCACATGAGCCTGCTGCCAAGGGGGAACCCCAAAACTTTTCTGTTCACAGGAACATGGCTCAGCTGGACCCTCCTCACCCTCCTGCTCCTGTGCCAGCCCTTACTGGGAGCCCACGCTGACTTGCAGGGTCTAGCCTGTGTCCCCACATGCCAGCATGCTCCAAAGCACCCAGCTCAGCCCAGCCTCCTACCCTCGCACCCCCGGGGATGTCCCATGACACATCACCCTATGGCACATCATCCCTCTTCACCAGCAGCCCCAGCCGGGGTGGGCCCCCCCTCGATCCTGAGCCAGGAAGGGCTGAGCTGGCAGCAGCATCACTCACCACCCAGCACGTAGCTGCTGCAGGAGGAGGGTGAAGGTGGCACACAAGGGGGAGGAAGGGCAGCCAACATGTTCCAGCACCGTGATGGAGAGAGATTCACTTGGCAGGAGCCCCAGGGCAGCCCGGGCACCGGTCTCAGCTCTCCCTGGAGCTCCATTTCTCACCCTGTGGCTCAGGGCTGGGAGTGGGTTACCTGGGGGGGACTACAGCCAAGTTTGTCCCCATCCTCTGGGGATGCTAGGGCGTTGCTGGGTTCACTCACCCTTGTTCTGGTGCCAGGGAAAGCACCAAACCCCTGCCTGTGCTGCCAAGCTGAGGTCCTGCTCTCCCCAGACCTGTCAAGGTCCCCCCACCGTGGCCGGGGAAGCTGGAAAACCACGATCTCCCCTTCGCCATCAGCCTTCGAGGCGGCTCTCACTGTCCCTGGGACAGAGCATCACTGCACCGAACCATGGGGCTGGTCTCCAAGGCCGGGGTGTCACCGTGCCCATCCGAGGGTGATG
>NW_010394261.1:0-443 GCF_000710305.1 Buceros rhinoceros silvestris
CTCTGTGCTGTGAGGCCGGCAGCTCGGCACACGCTCGACGTGGGGTGTAGGCACTGAACCGGGGGTTCCCATGTTTGGGGGACATGCATCGCTCCCACCTCCAGGGATGCTGGTCCCAGTGAGTGGAGGAGAAGGCTGGCTCAAACGGTAGGTGACCAACACTGATCCTCCCTTCCCGTGGGGAAGGGCACCAAAAGCCACAGCGCAGACCGTGGCAGCTCTGGTGGCTGCTCTGGGCGGCCACCCAACCTGTTGTCACAGGTGGCATGGAGAAAAACAGTTGGCGGAGAAGGCTGGCTCAAACGGTAGGTGACCAACACTGATCCTCCCTTCCCGTGGGGAAGGGCACCAAAAGCCACAGCGCAGACCGTGGCAGCTCTGGTGGCTGCTCTGGGCGGCCACCCAACCTGTTGTCACAGGTGGCATGGAGAAAAACAGTTGGC
>NW_010394261.1:1138-1530 GCF_000710305.1 Buceros rhinoceros silvestris
CGTGGGGGCAGCGATGGGGAGCTGCGGAGGACCAAGTGGCACTGCCCCTGCCTGTGGTAGTGCGGGGATGGGGGTTTCCAGCACCCAGAAGGAAAACATGGCCCCCACACCCCCCATGCCTGAGCCCTGCCTGAAGGCACCAAGCAAGGATGTGGGGAGCGTGCCAGCTCCTGCCAAACATGTGGTGTTTGTGGAGCCCGCTGTAGATGCCGGAGCAGCTGAACTTCCAAGCCAGGAGCAGCCCCAGGGCGGCACAGGGACATCCCTGGGTACTGTGCCCCAGCTGAGGGGTGGTGAGGATCCCAAGGTCCCCCACGGAGGCACGGCGGATCCCCCTGGTGCCATCACTGCGGGCAGCGGGAGACAAAGTGAGGCCAGGCCAAGCCCCTCTG
>NW_010394261.1:2279-2700 GCF_000710305.1 Buceros rhinoceros silvestris
GCTGGGACGAGAAGGGGATGACATGGGAGGTGTACGGGGCCTCCATGGAGGTGGAGGTGCTGGGCATGGCCATCCAGAAGCACCTGGAGAAGCAGATCGAGGAGCACGGGCGGCAAGTGGTGGTGACCCCCGAGAGCACCCGCACCGGCTCTGTCAAGGGAGCCCCCCAAAAAGGCGAGTCCAAGCGGCCTCCCAGTGTCTTTCGGGCTTTGCTGCAAAACATCCGGTACGGGGCCTCCATGGAGGTGGAGGTGCTGGGCATGGCCATCCAGAAGCACCTGGAGAAGCAGATCGAGGAGCACGGGCGGCAAGTGGTGGTGACCCCCGAGAGCACCCGCACCGGCTCTGTCAAGGGAGCCCCCCAAAAAGGCGAGTCCAAGCGGCCTCCCAGTGTCTTTCGGGCTTTGCTGCAAAACATCCG
>NW_010394262.1:0-349 GCF_000710305.1 Buceros rhinoceros silvestris
TCCTTCCCACCCCCAGGGTGCTGGGGACCACCCCCCAGCCACTGCCAGGGTGCTGGGGACAGACTCCCCACCAGCGTGATGCAAGTCCCCTGGGTGTCCTGGTGTCCCCGGAGCACCCCAGTGTCCCGACATGTGCCACCATGGTGGAGCTGGGCTGGGACCCCCAGGAACCCCCAAGCCACTGGCTGGTACCTGAATGTGCAATGTCCCCTGGGTGTCCTCATGTAGCCACATCTGCCACCATCATGGAGCTGAGCTGGGACCCCCAGGACCTCCTGAGCCACTGGCTGTCCCCTGAGTGTCCCCTGGGTGCCCTTGTGTCCCCTGAGTGTCCCCTGAGCATCACAGT
>NW_010394262.1:460-894 GCF_000710305.1 Buceros rhinoceros silvestris
GGGGGCCCCTTGTGCCCCCGGAGGGTCCCCTGAGCATCACAGTGTCCCCGCAGCTGCCACCAAGGTGGAGCTGAGCCGGGACCTCTGTGACCGCCCAAGGCACTGGCTGTCCCTTGAGTGTCCCCACTGTCCCCTGAGCGCCCCAGTGTCTCCACATGTGCCACCATGGTGGAGCTGAGCTAGGACCCCTGGGACCCCCCTAAGCCACTGGCTGTCCCCTGACTGTCCCCTGACTGTCCCCTGAGTGCCCCAGTGTCCCCACAGTCACCACCATGGTGGAGCTGGGCAGGGACCCCCAGGACACTCAAGACACTGGCTGTACCCTGAGTGTCCCCACTGTCCTCTAAGTGACCCCAGTGTTGCCTGAGTGTCCCCATGTCCCTGCAGCCACCACTATGGTGGACCTGGGCTGGGACGCCCGCTCCCAGCTCCCA
>NW_010394263.1:0-402 GCF_000710305.1 Buceros rhinoceros silvestris
CGCGCCGCCACCAGGGGGCCTTAAAGGGGCCGCGCCGCGCTGCATCCTGGGACATGTAGTTCGGGCGGCGCCGAGGGGGGCGCCCGGCGGCACAGCCCCGTTACAGCCCCGCCGTGAGCTCAGGGTCGTAGCATCACCCACGGGTCTGGGTTGAAGGGACCTTCAAAGCTCACCCAGTCCAACCCCCTGCAGGGAGCAGCGACATCCGCAACCAGAGCAGGGTGCTCAGAGCCCCAAACCTGACCTGCAACGGGGCAGGGATGGGGCTTCTGACACCTCTCGGGGCAACGTGGGCCAGGGGCTCACCACCCTCAGCGCCAAAAATGTCTTCCTCCCCAGTCTAAACCTACACTCTTGCACCTTAAAACCATCATTCCCTGTCCTGTCACAACAAGCCCTGCT
>NW_010394263.1:455-7795 GCF_000710305.1 Buceros rhinoceros silvestris
AATGTCTTCCTCCCCAGTCTAAACCTACCCTCTTGCACCTTAAAACCATCATTCCTTGTCCTGTCACAACAAGCCCTGCTAACAAGACTGTCCCCATCCTTCTCCTGAGCCCCTCTGAGGACAGGACAGCCACAGTAACGTCTCCCCGGAGCCTTGCCCCGGTCAGCACGCCCCGTCAGTCAGTGCACCCGCCCGATTCGGTCGCTATACCTGGCCGTGAGCCTGTCCAGCTCAGGCACCATCCCTACGGGGTTCAGTCACTATAGCTATGGAGTGCAGTCAGTGTTCCACAACCAGTCAGCCCGCACCGCCACAGCGAGAGGTATCAGATACTTGAGGGAATTAGCTGTGCAGGAGACGTGTTACTGTGACCCAGACGATGTGCAGATACCCTCAGATCCAGATGAAGTCCAGTGCACATGACCCACCCGGCAGAGGTTACTGATGAGCGCACCATCACTGCCTGCCCACACACCAGCAATAACGGACTGGGAAGATGAACGGAGACCAGCGATGGGTGAATTGGCTCACAGACCCCGGCAGCACGAGGATGGTCTCTCTTCCTCCCTCCCCACGGCTATAGGGCAACTGTCCCAAAAGTTCCAGCAATCCAAAGAGAACAAGCCCTGCTCCCTGCCTCTATGGACCAGTACCTCAGCTATTAGTAGTGCGGGTCCGATTTGGTCAACGTGTGGTTTGATTACTCCACCCGCACGCTCTGGTGCTTGCAGTCATACGGGTCAGTCCGTACGCCTGCGCAGTTTGGTCACACACCTGGGAAGCTGGCCTCCCATATGGGAGGGCCCTGGGCCAGGACAGCACTTGCGGAATGGCCAGACTTCAAGAAACACTCGGCATGATTAAACTGGAGGCTTGCAAAACCACTGCTGCACTTCAGTTGCTTCAAAGACGGATGAAAAATGCATCAATTTCTGTTTGCAGCTGCAAAGCAGTAGATGCTGTTGTTGTTGCTATGTTTGTTCTACAGGAACACTAACAAGTGTTTAGATTTTGTTTTTAAAAATCACTTGTCCTCAATAAAGAAGAAACTGATTAATTTTAGGTTTTTAAACTGGCTAGTTTTGATAAGAATATAACGTAAAGACATAATTGATTTGAACACGGAGCAGGGAAAACAAGTGTTCAGACCAGAAGCTGGTGGCTAGCGGTGACTCAGGGGGATGGAGAATGCTGCATTTCAAACACCTCTCAGTTGGTGCTACCCAGTCTCTTGTTCACAGCTCAGAGAGAGCTGGGGGTGGTGGGGGAAAGGAACAACGAAAAACTGCAACAGATTTTGAGCTGTATGGTTTGTTTTAAATAGGAGCTTTTTATTACAATGATTCCAAGGAAGAGTTCACAGACATCCATCAAAAGTAATTAATGCAAAAATACTGACCTGGGTGTACACAGAAACTGCAACCACCATGACGAGGGGTGAATTGGGCAGGGAAGATGCCCAAGGAAAACACTCTGAAAACATCATCAGTGTGCAGGTAAATACACTGAAGGAAGGGAAGGGAGCTGCTCCATCTGTATGGGTATCACCATTGCAGCAGACGTGGGCTGTTTTGGGGGCTGTTGATGCTATTTTTCCCTCTCAGAAAATTGCCCCATAAATCTCAAGAAACAAGCTTAAGAAACTCAATGGAGACTGTGGACAAAAGTCTTTAAGCATCTGTGCAGCCATTCTGATCATTTATGTTGAAGAAACCCAGAGAACAAAAAAAAACCCACGTTGCTTTTTTCCTTCAGAAGTTGATAGCTGCTCCTTGTTAGAGGTCACCATAAAAAAGAACAGTGA
Organism: Buceros rhinoceros silvestris; assembly: GCF_000710305.1. NCBI lineage: Eukaryota > Metazoa > Chordata > Aves > Bucerotiformes > Bucerotidae > Buceros > Buceros rhinoceros. The sequence goes on from NW_010394263.1 coordinate 2,260, forward strand.
AGAGTATCAGAGACATAAAGAATGGTGTCACCTTCCCCCTAGACCAGAGTTGATGCTTGGGGAACATCAGACAGTTAGGAACTTTGAGGAGGTATTTAACAAACCACATGAAGAAAAGTGTCTTTTTCCTAGAGGCTGCTGTAACCTGAAGTTCACCCATACATTTCTAATTTCAGTACAGAGGAAGATGACCCAGCTACATCAGTACAATCAACCCACATAATTTAAGAGTTCTACTAATAAGCCTTAATGGCCATGACCAGCCTCACCTGGAGCTTCTCCCCACATCTGTGGGCCCAGGAACTCTATTTAAGCTCAGCCCAGGAACAGATGAGGTGCTAGTCTCTGGCTCAGTTGTAGTCTTGTGTACCTGCAGTGACTGATTCTGACTTCACCTTGTAAGCTAACTCAGCCCTGTCTCGTCACCTGAAGGTCACTAGACCTGATCCTGCTCTGCAGGTTGGTATCTCTGATTAACCCTGGACCTGCCTTATTGTTGCCTGACAATCTAGACTTTTTGCTGGTCCTAGCTGTTATTGTTGGTCTGTCTTGCTTCCCTGCCTAAGGTGCTGTGGGATTGGGCCCTGCTTGGAAATGCTCCTGACAGTGGAGGGATTTACTCCCTGCCTCCTCTTCCCCTGGGAGCAGCCCTGCTCCTCCCGTTCCCTGACAACAGTGTTAGCTGCTTGGCTGGCACATAAAGTGACTTGGCTTTGCTCACTTGACTTGTTCATGTTCTTGTCCCCCTAATGCCACTCCGTGAATCTGCACCTGCTTTTAATAATTCTGCAAAAGCAACTATATTTGTGGCTATGAACATTTTTCTAATGATAAAAACATCAACCTGTGGGTGTTGTATTCCTCTCCCCGTTTAGCACTCTAGGCAGGTATTTAGTTAACTCCAGAAATAATCATTCAGGTTTATACCATTTTATAGAAAAGCCAAAATTAAACGAATCCATTTGTTTTAGAAAGGTTTGTGGAATGATATTGAAAGTACAATACATCAACACCTGATATGGAAGACCAGGGAGGTAAAAAGAGTCCATGTTGCCAGTTATGGAGCTGGTACAGCAGAAAGGCTCATGTGTGACTTCTTTGTAGGTATTTGTGTGCTCTTTGCTCTTATTTTTCCCTGAAACTTCTACTTAGTTCTCAGGAAATGTGGCGATTGGGGGATTTAAGCGGGTCTTCAGTATAACTAACTGTGGTCTTAAGGAACAAAAGTGCAACGGAGGGACTGGGGGAGCTAACAGAGTGTCCTCCAGGTAGACAAGAAAGGAGTGGTGGAAGTGGTGAAAACCTGCAGAAATATTGGCAAACTCGACATAGCTTTCTCAGCAGATCGCTGTTAGCATAAAGCTGCAGGATGTGCAAAATAGGCTCCTGCTTCCCCTGACTTTCAGAGACGCTTGTAAGCAAACGAGGCTCCGGTGCATGCCTACAGCGTTACCCCTGCGAGAGCTCACTCTGAGATCATGAAGCCTGTTTAAACTCTTCTGCGGCAGCTGCAATCACTCGGCCCAGAGAAAACCAGCCTCGAGCTCCCGAGACAGCGAGGCTCGGTTTTTCGGAAGCTTTAGAAACCTACACCTCCCGTTGATGAAAAGGAGAACTGCAGGCGCTCAGAATCGCTCCCCAAATCTTCCATTTTCTCTCCTTTGCAAGGATGTTAGCAGCAAAGAGGGCTTTTGAGTCTCTAAAACCACCCACCCGTGACCTACGCAGCAGCGTGTAGCAGTTATAGGAGGAAAAATAACTATGTGAACATCCTTCACAGGAAATACTGAAAAACTGTGATGTCTGTGAAATGAAGAGGGATTTTATAAACTGGAGTGGACAGGAAACATCTATTTCTTTCTGTTTTGGTAGAAAAACTTAAGATGTGAGCAATGAAAAACAAGGAGGATGAGAGATTCCCCTTACAAGGTGCTATAAATATTTCTGGATGCACTTTAATATGAATCCCTAAAAACACATGTGGGCATAACTGCGTGTGATTCTATGTGTGGCTATCAACATAACGACAGGTTTGTACGCTGCCTTCCTCACCTCATGCAGCTAGAACTCCCAGTTTAGTTAGCATAATTAGACACTTGAGTGATGGATTCTGTCCCTCATCCTTTGCCCTCACAAAAATAACACAGCTAGTTTGCAGAGAAAAAGAGGCAGAAACAGGGAATACCAATTAGCTTATGATTCTCCTAGTTATCTGCAGACTGGTTCCACTGGCTCCAGGTAGAGCTGTGAATGTTCAGAACATTTCACAGTGCTCAGCAAATGGACGTTCCTGGTCTTTTGGTTTCTTAAAAGTGTTTATAAACATGGGTAGGGATTTAAATTGAATGCTTACAAGCAGAGGTTAGAAGTATCACAATGAACAGGGCTGGGATTGTCACTGTCTGTAGCAGTATAGAATATGTTATACAGCTGGCAAATAGTTAAACTTCATTAAAAGTAGCCTCTTAAATTGACATGACTATATAAAGCTGCCTATAGAGATATAAAAAATATAAGTATCTATTTTATACATACATCAATGCTACTACAGTACTGATGATGCCACAGTAATGTTTTGATTTCTTGTGGTATCAGTTGTTAGAAAAAGTGTCTCAGTTGGAAAAGAAAAGCAGCCCTTAATTTTTGGCTTCCAAATACAGAATTTTCTTTGTAGATTAAGATAGTGAAACGCTTCCTCTTCTGTTCTGAAACAGGGAATTTGCTGAACTGGCCTGCAAATCCCTCAAAGAGGTAGAAGAAGGTAAATCTAGTGTATGAGACACTGGCTTAGGGTTATCTTTAATGTGTGACTCTACAGAAGCCAGAATATACATAAGGAAAGAAATAACTGAATATTACAATCCATTAGGGAAGGGATCTGAGCATGGATATGAGCCAAAATTAGTATTTTAAGAGCAGCTAAACTGAGTTCTCTGTGCTTTCTACATCCAGTGATGAGACAAAGTATCTCCTGGAATATATTCTGTATTGTGAGACTGAGAATCGCTGATTGGCTATGTGGCAAAACGGGCATAAAAATGGTGTCTGAGTTTATCCTGTGGGTCTGTCCTGCCAATCAGGAATCATCAGGGAATAGGTTTCTAGAGCAATAGAACAAGGAATGGGTGCATTTTGCTCTGCAATGTTTTGTGTGAACGCATCCTTCTTCCAGGTAAACCAGATGTGGAAACCAGTCTAGTTCCAGTCACTATTATCAGCTCTTGAGGGGGGCTGGTGAGACTTGACCCATTTTTCAAGAGACAGGCCCCAAAAGCAGGAGGAAAAAGTACTTTACAGCTCCATATGGCTTTTTCTCCAAGGAGTTTGGGAGGTTTAAAGATGTTATGGTGAGAACTAGTTACATCCTGGTGAAATGGATGAGTAATCACACCATCCTTGCAGATCGCAGAGGAAATTGTGGGCACCACAGTATTTTGGTGCTGTCACAGGTGCTCAAACACTTGGATTTTCAACACCCTTTACCAAGGGTTGTATATCAAGTCTTTTTTTCAAAGTCAAAATTAAAACATAAAACTGCACAGTCCAGTCATGCACTGGAAGCTAGAAATCTCTGGTTATCTGCATGTCTGATCTGGTGCCTGGAACAAATTCATATAGCCCAGCAAAAACTTGGCTATATGATGCAACCCAGCTCCTGAATAAAAAGCATTTCATATGGTCTGTCCTCCTGTCTGCCAAGAAATTTCATAACCCTGATCTAATCCTACAGAGGTGTAATGCAAGTTGCTGCTCCGTGAGGATCCAGCAGCTCTGCTGATGTTAGTCTCTGTATTGCAGGGTGTGCCCCGGGTCATTTTCTTACCTTGCCCTTCACTCTGTTTCTGTTGCCAGCTCCTGTTGTCAGCAAGGCACAGTCCTTGTGTAACCACCCCCTGACCCTGGCGGATACGGGGTTGTTGCTGGGTTGTGATGATGTAGTCAGTATTGTCGCGCTACATTAAGGTTCCGTGTATTCTCACACAATGACATTAGCAAGTTGCTTGATAATCGAAAGGGAGACAGTTCTTGCAGGAAAAGCCAGATGGGAAATCAGGGTCTGTGTGCCAACGCTCAGTGGGCACCAACAGTGAGAACCCTTTGGCCATTGGCTGAAGCCACCCTGTTTTATTGCCTGTCATGACAGAAAAGATCCCAGCCCCATCGCCTGCGCTGTCACCTCACACCTCTGTGTGACTTTCAAACTGAACAGTGTGATTAGCTGAATCTGGACCCTTGTCTTACTGTTCACTTAAACCATCTCTGATAGGTGTGATGTTTGCCTGGCACAGAAAGACATTCTGGATTGCAGGTTGGTACAGCAGCAGGTGCCTTCATTTCTGCAGCCCCAATCCTGACTCGTGTTGTGCATGCGCAGAAAGAACTAAATCCATCTCCAGATTTGTGCTCAGTGCAGCTCAGTTTATCTGAGCGTTGAACTGTTCATAAACTCCAACTGGCTGTTTATTTTGTGATTCATATACAGGACCTGGCAGAAGAAAGGCCAGTCTCTGAGGGGAGCCTCCAGGCTATGTCGGAATCTAACACCTAACAGTAAAGAACGGGCAGACTGTTACCTGCCTCACTAACATGGTACGTTTCCAAAAGTTACATACAAAGAATACTTAGAAGAGCTTCAGCTGTAGAATTAAGAGGAGATCTGTTTCAGATTCACATTTCTTTATGCAACCCAAATTCTGTCTCTGGCATGTCTGGCAAATATACAGTCTAGACAGACATTTGTGGGATCATCAGATGAACCCTCTCGCCCACCACTGCAGACTGGCAGGGCTGGTGGCTGCTGTAAGAGCACGACTACAGGAGCAGAGGATCGATTATGCAAAATGATCTGGAAAAGCCTCCACGTGTGTTTCCTGCTCCATCTATGCATTCCCTGGGACGATGCTTCAGCTTTCATGCTTACCAGGAGAGCATTTTCTCTGCGTACAGACAGCTGTGCCTGGATAAAGGACTCTGGGCATTAACGTGACCAGTCATTGATTAATATGGGTGGTTGTCCCCAGATCGATTATCGTAAAATCAGGATGGTGCAAAAAGGCCCAAAGGAAAATTCACCATATGCTGCTGCATTGAAAGCTATTAGCACTCACTGTACATCACCAGTAACTGTGTTCAGCTTACAATACTTTCAGCTAAAAATCAATTCTGAGGCCTTTAATGAATCAAATAGTCTTTACTGGCGTGAATAATAAGACCGTGAAGTAAATTATTTCAGGATGGATTCTTTGGAATGGCAAAGAGCAGAAACGCATGTTTACCCCGCTAGGTTCAGTGTGAGGAGAAATGACAGTCACAGTGTATTTTCCTACAGTGGCTGTGTGTACTGAACACACTTAAAATTAATTCACTTACAGAAAACAGGTGCTGTGGGAAAGGCCCAAAAAGAAGCAGCAGCAAAAAAGGGATGGACCTGTTAGAAAAGTCATCTCTGTCTTCCAGCAGAGAGTAATATTGTAAAAGTCCCAGCTCGTTTTCTTCCAGGTTCTCATGGCAGGCTTTCCAAGAAGCAACCCCAGCG
>NW_010394263.1:7854-8311 GCF_000710305.1 Buceros rhinoceros silvestris
AATATTGTAAAATGCCCAGCTCGTTTTCTTCCAGGTTCTCATGGCAGGCTTGCCAAGATGCAACCACAGCGAATGGCCACAGGCTGGCCGGGTTTTTTCCATCTCCTCGGCGAGATGGTTACCAAAGATTCCCCTGGACTATTTAAAAAACCACAAAGAGCAGAGAGCCCACGCTGTTGGATGCCATCTGCTCCCCCTCTTCAGACGTTTATTCCATTCCCCCTGCCCAGCCCTGGGCAGATGGTGTCCATTGCCTCCCAGCCCTCTCGAGGGACAGGGGACTTCGCTCCTGCTTCTGGGCGGGGGATGAGAAATGGAGGTGCTGCAAGCCGGGGCCACCTGAGGCGAGGCTCCGCGGCTGATCCCGAGCCTCCCGGGGGCGGCCGCCTCCTCCAGCCCGGGATTGGGGCCGTGCAGGTGGTTATTGTCCCCGGCGGGAAGATGGAGGCGGCCGGCG
>NW_010394264.1:0-370 GCF_000710305.1 Buceros rhinoceros silvestris
CGCTCCGAGGTCTAGATCCGGCCGCCCAGCCCTTCGGGCTCTCTCCGCCCCGGGGTGGCTCCAGGGTGCTTCTTCGCTGAGACACCGGTTTTGGAGTTACATGGGTTTGTTCCGAGCTTTGTGGCTGATGGCAGGGAGTGGGCGTCTGGGAGAGGTGTTAATATGCTGGAATAAAATCTCCCGCTGCTTAATTCTCGACAGCAAAGGACCTGTGCTTGTTGGCTTTTCTTTATCCCTTTTTCTTCCTCCCGTACCTGGTGAAAGTGAACTGTTGCTGCTAGGCGTGGATGTTCAGCTGAGAACTGAAGCACTGTCATTTGCACGCACAGGCACGCCTTGCTGGTGTGTGGCTAGGGGATTCTCCCCGGAG
>NW_010394264.1:547-965 GCF_000710305.1 Buceros rhinoceros silvestris
CGGTAGGGTCACCTCACGTCCAATCTAGGCAGCTTGGTTCCTCTTCTCAGCGGCCAAGGCAGGCTCTGCTGCAACCTGCTCCTCAGCATCCTCTCTTAAGTTTAGAAAGAAAAGACGTGAATGCTTTGGATTTTGTAAGAATTAAATTTTGCTTTGCTGCACTTTTCCAAAGCTTATAATAAAAACAAATTGTGTACGATCCTAGCTACACCTTAGGTTACTTTTCTGTTGTAATAAATAAAGCAGGATAAACACGTCGGGATGTAATTTCTTGGGCTTAAACTGATCTTGATATTTTGTTATAATTAAGAAATTAAAAGAATATATAATCTTATTCCAGAAATCGTCCAAGGAAAACATAAGCGAAGGAGAGCACGGGGTGGGGGGGGGAGGGGAGGGGGGGCGGGGAGGCCCCCCA
>NW_010394264.1:1056-5290 GCF_000710305.1 Buceros rhinoceros silvestris
GGAGGGTAGGGGGGGCGGGAAGCCCCCAATACAACCCATAGTCAGTTTATGTGCTGAGAAACTTGTGGAATTGTCTGTGGTTACATTGACTGTTTCACTTATTCAGAAGCAGAACCTGTATAATCAGTGACAGGGACAAAGTCTGTGCAGGACTAGAGTTAAAAAACAATTAAATTTCTTGGATTTGGGGAGTCTTTTTTTTTTTACATTTCAGAGTGGAATACTCAAAGTGTGATTTAATTTTTTTTTAATGTAGAGGAGAGCAAAATCGTAATTCTTTCACAATTTGAGATTTGATAAAAGACTTTTTTTAACGGTCTTTTCTGTTCTTATGTGTTGTTTATTATTTGTTATTACACCATGTGCTCTTAAACAAATATATTTGTCAACTTTCTGTTATTAAAAGTGAGCATATCTGAGATATTTTTGAACTGCATAACTGGCACTGTAATATTATTTTGAATAGTTTCTGTTCTTTTTTCAATTTAGAGTCCCAAGCACCTAAGGGAAATGATGGGGGTTTTTTTATTTAAAACTATTTTAATGAGGGAGTAGAAATCTTTTCATTCTTATAAGAATTAAGATCTGTAAAATAATTTATAAGATTTTTAAACTGAGTTAGAGCTTCCATTCTTCCTGCTACTACTGACACAACTCCCTACAGGTTAGTCTCATACTTAAGTATTTGTCTGCCCAAAGCAAGACTGGAATATTAGAGAACTATCACAAAGACAAAACAGTACTTGATACCTGACAGGCTATGAGAAGTGGAAAAGTGTGGAAATGTGGTTCTGCAATAATGCATAATAACAGTATTTCCACAGAAGTTCAAAACCAAGAAAAATATTAGTTATTTTGGTACAGGAAAAGTGTCTAGTAATACCACATGGGCTGTCATGCTTTGTTGCACATAATAGCTGTGTTGGAATCTCATCTAACTGTATTTAGGGGACAAAACAAATACACTGGTCAAATTGCTGTTAGCGCTATTATATGTTAATATAATGTTCCAGTTCTGTAGCTATCTGACCCACTTAAACCATTCTGCTGCATTTGTCTTCATTTTCTATTCTAAACTGTTCTTTAGTTGTTTACATATTCAAGTATTGCGTTGTTTACATTTGACCCCATCCTTATACAATGTTTTAAAACTCATCCATACCATAATATTAAACTGGCATTAAAGAAATTAACCTGTAATGGTTTCAACCCAATTCAGTTAAAATAAAAAAAATAATTATCCCATGTCACTTAAAATATAAGGCTTACCTAAACCTTACTCTTTAAATCCATCTAATCTGTATTTACTGGGGTGAGGAGCACGCATTACTTGTTTGTTTGTTTTCTTCTCCTTTTCTTAATAGTAAGTTCTGAATTGTTCAGAGTCTTCAGGAGTGTTGGTTGCATCCTGCTCACACTGGGTATGAGTAACCATTCGGTAGTTCTAGTGTGCGTGTATTATGTATTACTTTGTGGATCTTAAAAGCTTAGTAACAAATATCTACAGGTTATCTGACAAAGATCTTTAAAGGACTAGTTAAGTATGATAAGGTGCCTCTGCTCCCTAATTTGGAATAGGACATAGTTTCTGGTGCCCACTCATACACTATATTACTAGGATACCTGGGCATGTGAAAACCAGACATTCCTTGCTTATATTCCCTCCTTAAAAAAACGAACAGTATCACAACAACAAACAGTATTGATTTCTCAAACCCTAAATCAGCTTTATATAAAGATTCAAGGCATTTAGCTTACATCACTGAAGCCTGTAACATTGAGCATGTGATGATACCAAGCGTGCGATGGCTGCTCAACCCGTGGCTCAGCTGCTGCCAGTTTTGAAGTGCAACAGTACCAGCTGTTTAGCAAGTAGTAAAGAGCTTCTTGAATACTTCCTTGGGGATTTGAAAAGATAATAAAAGTTTACCTTTTTTATGTTTGTAAATACATCTTTTAATTATGACCAAACACAAATCTTAATCAAAAAGATGTGCACGGATACACTTTCTTGAAATTCTTCATACTTAAACATTACCCAAACTTAAACACTACCAGAACAAACAAGTTTTAAGGCTCTTGTTTCTAGCATATAGCCTAGCAGGAAAAAAACCAACAACTTTTGCAGTCTTCTATTGATTAGCTTGTTTTTCTTCTTGAAATGACAAGAACAGGAGGTTTAGTTCTTCTTATGCTGTGTTCTTTGTGGAAGAGAAAAACCTGTTTATGAACCTCTCTTGAAAGTCAGTAACACTAGGAACAATTTTTGACAATTTTCAGGTTTTTCTGTATCCAAAAAAAATTTATTAGAATCAAAGCTCTTATGTCAGAAGAAATACAATGGGGCAGTATCTCTTACTGGCGTTGATCTGTGTTCCACAATGCAAGCATTGAGGAGAAGGATGCACTCCAATATGTCAAGCACCTAGCTTTTGCAGTATTTTTTTTTAAATCCAGGCTAATAGGGAAAAGGACGCTGCTGCCAGATACAAATGCAATGTACTAGGAGGAGCACTGAGAAATCCAGGTACTGAGGCAGGCGCATCAGGCCCACAGATCCTGGAGAAATGCAGCACCAAGTATTGCCATCATTTCAAATGCAGTTCTTTGCTTTAAAGCAGTGTCATGTGTAAGCAAATTCTCTACTTCTTGCACTTCTTGCTTTATTGTAAGTGTGCTACTGTTCAACTGGCTGCTAGTACATTCTGTAGAATGGGGAACATACCAGATGTAGGGTAAACCTGGAAAATAAATCTCCCAGCTCTGTAGCTTAGTGTGATGAATGTCCATTTCACAACTCAATATGCCACCTAAAACATCAGAGTCCACTTGAACATACTCGGGGGCTGCAAAGCCCACAGAAAAAAATCTGGGCAGGCCAAAATGTGTTGAACTAAGTTACAGTGCAGAATGTTTTTAATTTAGTCTAGCTGTTGAGAGTTATGCTGGCCTGCATAACTCTCACCATAAAGAAAATTGCTACTAGAGAAGTGCTTTTCTTGGACTGAGCGTGGACTCCTTCAATGAATACACTAAAAGAACTTTTTCAAAGACTTGCTGCTCTGTATCTGGCCTTTCCATTCCTCCTTCAAAAGGTGCAGGTAAACTTCAGTGTGCACTTTGGTTATGCTCTTAAGCAATGCTAGACAGGATAAGTGTTACAGAATGCAGAAAGCCATTTCTTCAGAAAAATAATAAGGCACTTAACAAAGGCGACAGAACAGCCTGGTAGAATAAACTTACTTGGTATTGGGTCATGCAAAGTTCTGGATTTCCAAAACTGTTCTGGGTGATAGGTGTTTATATCATTAAACATAAGATGCCTTCCCCACCCCGTAGTTTGTACAGGAACAGAGAAGTGTTGGAAGTCTGTAAAAGAACCAGTGAGCCTCAACCATTTTGGCACTGAGAGTCAACAGGCATCTCAGTAATACTGCACCCCTCCAAATCCTCCAGGAAAAAGTTATTCTGGAACATTTGCTTTCAGTGCCGAAAATACGAAATAGTTTTAGGTAAAGCGAGTGTTGGTAGACTCTGTTATCTACTTTGTAGCATTTGTTATGGGCAAAATGAGAGTATGAGTTTTTACCTTCCGAAGAGCTTGATGTGGTTCTTTTGACAATTTCTAACTGTGTGGAATGCAGAGCAGAGGCATTTCAAATAAAACTGACCACATAGCTGAAAGACATAATGCAAGCTGAGAAGTTGTGTTACATACCCTGGGGAACAGCACATGCTCTTGGGATGCAGGAGATGGGTTTGAATTCCTGCAGCTGAGAGTGCTTAATAATCTCTAAGGTGTGGATACAGAAAATGGGCACATAGTTTCCCGCTCCTTTGTTTCAGGTGAGGAGTAATCTAGTCATCTGTTGTACTTTATTTAGTGGTTTAGACAGCAGAGTAATTTAGCAGGTTTAGGTTGTGAAATAAGCATCACACCTTGCTCTGCAAGTAGTCTAAGAGAGAGGCAAGGCTACCAAGCATGTCTTGTAGACATTTCCTCCCCGATGGCTCGACTGCCTTGGACACCTATCACACTGAGATGATGAGCTTGGTCTATTTACCGTAATGTGCATTTAAGCACCTGACTTGCAAAAATCTTTCCTGTTCCTGACGGGGGTCCTTCAACTTCCCTGTAAGTTTGTTATTTCACACAGGTTGCTGTACCTCTTCTACATCCATGGGTTCCTAGATCAGATAGTTGTACCAGGCTGGATCATACTGCACAGGCATT
>NW_010394264.1:5388-7082 GCF_000710305.1 Buceros rhinoceros silvestris
TTCCTGAAGTAAGGAGTAATGAAAGTGCGTATTTTCCGTAACTTGGTAATGTTCTGAGAAGTAATCCTGAATTTTGTCAAATGGTACCTAAAGCCCGTAGAAGCTAAAAGGAGTATTGTTTCTAGATCCCTGTGATTTCTGAATTGCTGTGCACTCATGGCTAAGCATGTCAGATTAGTGCAACCAGAGCTGGGGGCATTCATAAGCCTTAGTCCTCTGTGCAAAACTAGAAGCAATTAGGGGTTTTGTTTGGGGGGGGTGTTTCGTTTTTGAATTAAAATATTCATAGTTCAAGGCAGACATGCTATTTGCAAGACTACTGCGTTCTCATTTTGAATTATCTGTGTACTCCCTCAAAAGTAGTGTTGTTTGAAAATTCAGGTCCAAGAGAGTAAGATTTGGTGAAAATGTAAGTAGTGGTATGAAGGAGAGCCAGAGAGAGAAGAGAAATTGTGCTTTGGGTTAAATTTTCCTCTTGTGCCACCTGCAATGATTCCAGGGTACTTTAATTACCGTGTAGATCATTCTTTGCCTGCATTTCCTGTCCGTCATTCTTATTTTTTGGAAGAATTCAGGTATATCTCAGTTACAGGGTTTTTCAGTGTAGCACAAAGTGAAAGATGGATGGTGTATGTGAAATTTGTAGAATTGTCTTTAATATACATGTAACTTTTCTAAAATTGTCTTCAGTGAAGACTGTATGAATACTGTAGGGTTGCTAGGAAATAACATGTGAAGTGTTTCATGGTGTAGCAGAGTTTAACTCTTTTTTGGGGAGTGTTGTTGCAGTAACCTAACCCAGTGTTTTTTTCGACTTCAAAATAAGTCAATGGTAGGAGGATTATGGCTTCAGAAAATCCAGAGTCACATTTAAGATAAGAGTACAGAGCATTGTAGAATACAGCATGTGCATCATTTTGTGGATGAGGGCATGAGCTTACAGTAACAATTGCCACCTGATGATCTCTTTGTATCTCCCTCTGGCCCAGTTTAGAAGGTGCATTTCTAGCCCAGTAACTCACCAGTCTTGCAGGGCAGCAACAGCTGACTGCTTCTCTGAGGGCATCTTCTGGGGAGCAGTTCTCACAGTCCATGAAGCACAACAAGCTCGTTCTATAGGGGCTCCCAAAACTTACGGCTTGCGAAGCTTGAGTCACCTTTCTTTTTGTGTGAGGAAGAAGTCATGTCTGGAGATGCATTACTAATTCTGAGTAAGATGGCATGGTGCACAGTCTTTTGGAGGAAGTGTCTAGTGCAGGTAACTTTCTTTGCTTGAGAGGAACATTCGCTCTTGAGTTTTGTTTTTCCCTTGCAGGTCAACCATTTGTGTCAACCACTGCCTCAGCCTTCAACATCCATTTATTTATAAATGTCTTTCTCACCCCTATTGTCAGCTATAGAAGAACAAAATGTATTAGAGACATTCTGTTAGGCATTCTGAATAGAGAGTTACTCTGGAGAGCTGTTAAAAAAAAATATCCCTGTACATTTCTACCCGTTGATTTGGCCATCCAGTGCCAAATAACTCATGTCTTGAATATAGAAAGAGAGGAGCTTAGATTTACGCTGAGAAGCCCCGCAGCTAAATGGTGCTCCTTTAGAATCAGTCTCAATATTAAGTTCTTAGTATGTGTTACTCACTTTGAAAATACGGAACAGGTTTTGATGTAGGTTTAGAATTCATTGATCTCTTT
>NW_010394264.1:7187-13770 GCF_000710305.1 Buceros rhinoceros silvestris
TTCTGCATCTGAAGAGGCAGCTTTCTTTCTAAAAGGATGGGAAAACTGGACCAACGTCAGTTGATTTCATAGCATGGAAAAGTGGAGCAGGAATTGCAAAGATCTAGGCCACCGGACTCCAGTACACAGAGTTCACAGAGAATGTAGCCAAGTGTGAGCATGCATATAGATGTTATGAAATTGTGTTTAATTAAGAAATCCAAAGAAACAACAGTTAGCTGAGAGACTCTGCATTAAGAGGGTCGGTAATGTCCACTGCAAAGTAAGGCAGTGTGCTGAAATGGGCAGAATGGAGCTCTGAAGCAACATAGCTATTGGAAAACAAGCTACTCAACAGCTATTTATAAGCCTAGGACAAACTGTCCTCACAGACAGTTTGCATGTAGAGCTGTAACCTGTTAGATTTAATTACAATTTATTTGCTTATATTTGGAGGGGCAGGGTCTGATTCCTTTCTTTTCTTCTCTTGTTTTACGCATGTTTTAATCAAAATAGTGATATACTTAACAGGAGCATACGTTTCAGTGCTATTGGAAAATAAGCTTAATTGAATGTGGAATTGGGCACAAGGTGTCTGAAGGTAGCTTTGGAGCTGCTTCCAGGACTCCATTGTCCCTTGGCTCTTAGGTCAGCCATTTCACCACAGGGACTGCAAAAGTGCAGTCTTCTTCGGTGCTGTGACTAGTAGAAGAGGTGGATTAACTGCCATGTCAAACACCTTACCACAGCCTTGTTTCAGGCTGCTTCCCTTTGCCTTAGATTCCAAAGAAAGGAAGGTCAGGATAGCAAGGCATCTCAAAGCTTTTGACTTCTTATGTTCTCATGGATGTGGTACGGTGGGGCTGTGGACATGGTGCGATGGGCTGCAGTTGCTAGACAGCAATCCTGTCCCTATGGAGCTCTGGGCCACGGCCATGGTGCCCTGGTGGAAACCTGAGAAATCTTGGGCTATCTTTATTCTGGAGTTTTTTGCAGACATGAAAAAGATGAACTAGAGTACTTAGGGGGTTGCAGTGGAGAGATGGGTGACGTGAAGGTCTGAGACGGGCTAAGCAGAGTTGACGTCATTTTTCAAGCGAAGAGAAAGTAATCTATCTAACCTAAGGTGAGGTGGTTGTGGAAGGCACATCTGTTTGGGCTGGGACAGACACTTTAAGCCAAAGAGAGTAGAGTGGAAGGGGCATGTGGGTAAAAAGGTGTTTTGGGGGAAAAAAAATTGTCTTGGTGACACAGCATGCCAGTGACACTTGAAGCTTTGAGACGATGTGGTGATAGTATCTAGTGATTTCTATCCAGATTTTACAGATGCACAGCAAAAATGTAGCTTACAACTCAGTGCTAAGAAATTCTGTGGATTGTAGCAATCATCTTGTACGTGCTACTTCTGGAGTTTATTTGTGGTAGCCTTTAATAAGGTTGTAAAATAATTCAATCATACATCAGCCTCACTGCAACAGAAAATGCATAGAGGGCATACACTGTTACAAAGTGATAGTAGTATAGCCACTGCTGCCTAAAGTCACTTAATAGTCTGTGCTCTTCTGTGGTTTTATTTCCTACCCATCACCACAGCAGAGGACTCCTTTTAAATCTATGTAATTTGATATTTGAGAATAGGAGAGAAGTGTCTAATGTTTGTCTAGACAAATCAAAGACTACTGACCAGTCTGTTTGCCAGTGCAAGCTCTATAATCCTGAAAGGAAAAAAAACCTCTTAGCTCCACATTTTTTTCCTCATATGCAGTACTGTTCCAGACAAACAATGCTGGTTTGTTGGGACATCATGATAGCTGAAGGAAGCATGTTGGTAGGCAACTCAGTGATTTTACTATAAGACAGGAAAGGGAGCTTTCTGGGAGGGTCTTGTTGTCCTGAAGAGAGCTTTGACAAAAGGAGGGCAAAGAAAAAACAAAAACCATCCACAAAGAAACAAAAAATCCTTCAAAACCACACACACACACACAAACCCCAACAAGCCACCAAGCAGGGCATAACAATCAAAACGGTGTCAATATGAAGATACTTCTGGTGCAACTCTGCAAAACGACAGCATGCACTCCTTGTATTCCAGGTGAATATAGGATATTGTCAGGAAAGGACTCACACAGTATATCAGCTCTGTGGGTTTGGTGCATGGGTGTGAATCTAATCTTAATGGCAGTTTTATCTTTCGAAAGTGACTTTGTATAAATGTTGTCATTTTATTTGGTGCAACAGTTGCCTCTGTGTATTCTGGCATTTTTACTCATTTCATTGTGACAGAGCTACTTGTTATTACCCTGGTCCTTCAGGTGAGCTTGGAGCGAGCACAGAACTTGTTTCTCATACCATTAGTAGAACTGTGTGTTTGACAGATCGTGCTAAAGACTCAAGCTCAAGACAAGAGTCGTGCCAGTCTTAAAAATAATATATTTAAAATTTCATTATTTTAAGTTAGATTCTAGCATCCTGCTGTTAGAGATATCAGACTTCTTCTTGCAGATGTGAATCCAGATGTTTAAGAAAGTGAAATATCATAGAATTATCAATAACATTAAAAGTAGTGGGACTGAACAGTGTAACACTCACTCAGAAAGTGTGAGGATATTTTGTGACCTTTGGTAAGATCCTGCAGTGAATTAGATCTGTATGCTGCTCTTGGGGATTTGGGCCCTCACAAATGTCTGTGGAACAAAGTCTTTTATTTCAGTGTGTTCCTGGATTTTTGTCCTAATACCTATTATTTTGCCCCAACACATGCTTACAGAGTTCAGGAAGAAAAATTAGCAGGTGGTGAGAAACTCTTAAAAAATAGTTCACACCAACAGTTTTACACGTGGGTTTACATTTGTGTGTTTCTTTCCTACCCTATCAAATCAGAAGGTTCCTTTGTTGCCTGTTTGCAGATACCCATTAACTAGAAGAGCCGATGCACGTACAGATCTTTTTTGGCCCTCTGGCTTTTTAGTGGCTTAGGGATCATCCATACAGTTCAAAGAGTTCAGTAATGAATCATCTTCAAAGAAGGGAATTGTTTTCATGGTTTCCACCAGATTTATACAAGAATCTATTTTTAGATCAAGGGTTTTCTTTTCCCCCTTAGAGCTATAAGATATCTGTGGCCTAACCTTAGATTTGAGAAATCTGCTCTGCTCAAAGTATCTCCTTTAAGGCCATCCTTTCATGTTCAACTTTATTGTTATTTTTCATTTGATTGTAAATAGTCTGCAGACAGATTAAAATCTGTACTTCTGTAGTTCACATGTAAAGTCTTACCAGAGAAGACTTCTCCTGCAAGGTTAATGCCGATGGTTGCCTGTGAAAGGATGGCCCTTAATTACCATGCGCACACGTATTCTCTGGTATCGATACAAAATGCAGTTTACCTATCCAAGTCTGAGATACATGTATGTTTACAAATCAGTATTCTATGGTACACATACCTTTTTTATTGTTTTCATTTGCTTGTTGGTTTGTTGGGTTTTGGGTTTTTGTGTTGTTTTGTTTTTTGGCATATAGCATGTTAAACAGCAATTGAGTATCTTCAACATACCCTTGTTATACTTGGGAACGCATGTAGTACAGCTGCAAGGGATCCACCAAAGCAAAATGAAGGAAGATGGAAGCAAATTGCTGACAGCTGAAAGGTGTTTCAGTTCATGTTAGTAATGTTGTAAAATCTGTACTAGACATACATGATCGTGTTTGAGTTTGGGCTGGAGAGGTATTCCTACAAGATGGTGTCGACAGGCAGCTGTCAGAGTATCTGAGTGGGAAAGAGCAGCAGTAAACTTCTGTGACTTTAGAAGCTTTTAGGAGACGGATCAGAGCTAGCTTTCTAACTGAACACCTGAACGTGAAGAATATAAATGTGATTGCTTTTAGGGTGCTTACCAAGAAGTACTCTTGATTTTTTATGTATCACTTCTTGTTATTCGAGGAAGTACACATTTTATTTCAAAACCTGTTAAAATACAAAACAGTATTCAATAATACAACAGTAAACACTTTGTGCCTTTTTGCATTTCCAGCCTCAGCGCGCAAATGTGCAATTTATACGTGTTGGCTGGTAAAACCAGCCAAATTCAGAAGTCACCACTCCATGTCTTAGATGCGAGTCTTGCTTCACTGACATCAGTGAGATGAAGATGGAGCCTTTTTCACATAGGAGGATAGCAGTGGACAGAAGGCTATTCAAATTTCCTGAAAATTTCCACATTCTATTTTTAATTCAATAGAAATAAATGATTTCACCCTGATGTTTCCCCGTGTGGTTAATAGGCCGTCAGGGACCGAAACAGCTGGCAGCATATATCCCACACAGACCTTAGCTATCTTAGCTGTAGCTAGCAGTTGGGCTGAGCAGTGCTGCTTCTCCAAATGCCTCCTTCCTAACTCTCCCTGGTAAGTGTTCAACATTTCTTGATGATTCAGGGAGGTAGCAGCATGGCATTGGTGCGACATAGCAGATCTGCATCACTTGGCGATGTCAGCAGTGCTTCTTGCCACCACTCCCTTTTGTTGTTCCACCACCCTCTCACTTACAGGATTTTTATTTTTCACCACTTCTGCTAGTTTAGGATCACTGAAGAGGATAGTCTGCCCACTTTGGATGATAGGTGATCCTTATGAGTGTTTGTGTGCATACTTGGAGTGTGCTTATCTGCAGTTCGGGCAAGTCATCTTCAGGTATCTACCCTCTAGTTTTGTTGTTGTTGTTGGGCGGATGTCCCCTATGTGAGTCATTGCAGAGGTGTCGCCAATGCTAAGAATGGGATCCAAGCAGGATACATTTAAATAATAAATTCTTAGTTATTTTCAGTCAGAGTTCACATCCTGTCTCTACCAGCTGCCAAGTCTCTTCATTCATTCTTTGATGATCAGCCATGTTCTTTCTCTCTCTGGAGGACAGCATTTCTATTTGTCTATTCCAACTATTAACAAAACTGATGAGTATCTGACAACAGTAGGTATATCTTCTTTTCTGCTACCAGCATGTATGCCTTGGACAGGAAAAATCATGACACAGATGTGTGACTTAAATAGTACTTTCATTGCTGCCTATCACATGATTAAGCATAAAACAGGAAAGATAGTCTTCTGTGAATCCTCTCTAAATTCCTTCCAAACTTTTGCTGCTTGTCTGCTGAGAAATTTGCTTGGTAACTGTCTTGTGTGCTGATGGGAAGTTAGTGGGAATAGGATTTCCTGTCTATTTGAAAATGTTGCTTCAACAAGAGAAATATTTCAAAGGTAAAACTCTGGATAAATGTTTCAAGTCAATCAGAACTTACTATAGTTAAGCTCAGATTCTGTTTACAGTTTGATAAAAATGTCCACCTGATTTACTGCTTCTTCAAAAGACTTCTAATAAATGAAAACATTCAGGTGGCTGGGAGGATCAAGCTGGAAAATGTCTTAACTGTCTGGCAAAGCTAGCTTTGATCACTTCATGCTGCGGTTGGAGGTCCAAAGACATGTTACCATAGAGATAACCATAGTACTTTTAAACCAGCTGTAAATTACTAAAGGTTGAGAGCTAATGATTACAGCGACACCATCTATAAAACACACATAGAGAGGCTAGACATATGCTTCAGCAGCTGGCTGCACTGACCTACACCTAACTAGAGCCCAACAATGCGTACTTTTGAGGTTGGGAGCATAGGACTGAGATCTCGTAGTTCTTGGTAGACACAACCAGCCTTATACTAAGGAGTCTGACCAGGTGCCTAAACACCTCAGTTGTGCCACTATTGTAAAGGTCAAGTAGGTCATCTTGAACAACTGGATCAGATCTACAAAGGCCTGTTGGCTCTGCAAATGAAATTGCAGTGCTTGCTGCTACTCTTCCTCCTCATTTGGTAACATACTTGACTTCTTCATTTTTTGCAATGATGTACTTTGCATCTTTCAGGGTGAAAAATAAAATAAGTGATTATTTACTCCTGTTACCATCAGCTGTAACATTTGCGTTCTTACGGATCTGGCTTTGCTGTCTGTATTTAATGCTTGCAGATATGAGCACATATGGAAATGGAAAATCATTCTCTTTGAACAAAAAGATGAAGTAGAGCACAAAGGTGAAGAATTTAGCAAGCTGTCTTTAAATAAATATGGTTTCTGACATGGTTTGCATCCGAGTCCAAATCAGTCAAAAGAAGCCAAGCAAAGTTTTTGATTGGACTAGTAGGAGGTTACTTGGTCCGTTGTTGTTGTTATGTTTCTCTTCATGGAGAACCTAGTCATATGAGGAAGCACATGAATGAAATGCTTATCTAATATTACTGTCAGCAACAGAAAGGTAAAGTGAATGACAGTCAATCATGTGTGTTCTGCTGTATATAAAAATTCATGGAGACTTCATGCTGTACACATTTCAGTGATAAGTAATAATCCAGTGATAAGTAATAATCTCAGATGCAAATGTCTGCAGTCTACCTTTCAACAGCAGCATAGACAATCAGTAAACCAAGCCATCTTAACTAAGGTAGACACTTTGCAGCTGTTTCATTTTCTTAGAATTAGTCTTTTCACTAGAACTCGCTTTCAGACCCTTGTGAAGTAGAGTGTATTTATACTATTTCTGTACAGGTCACACTCT
>NW_010394264.1:13830-14248 GCF_000710305.1 Buceros rhinoceros silvestris
CACACCCTTTCACGGGCACCCCCTTGTCATGGGGAAGGAGCTTGTGAGGTTGAGAGCTGTGCTGGTGGTGGCATGTGCCTCCGGTGGGGTCTCCCAAGCCAGGCAGGTCTCAACTGAAGGGTCAGACAAAGTGTGTCCACGGGCAGGATGGGCTCACTAGCCTTCGGGCAGCCATCCTAGGAGAAGGACAACTCTGACTCCAAATCCGGGCAGATGGAGCTTGTTTAGCCCTGTAAGGCATCCGTCATCTAAGAGAAGGATACTGTAACCAGACCTACAACCTGAGGACTTCACTGTCACCGTCCAAGCTCGCTAGGCCCTGGCAGATGAACCTTAGATGTAAACGGTGGGGCCAGTCTCGTACACGCTGCGCCTCACATAAAATACCCACTGCGCAGGCTTGAAGGGTTTACTCATG
>NW_010394265.1:0-30750 GCF_000710305.1 Buceros rhinoceros silvestris
CCTCCCCACCGCCCCCCCCGCCCTGATTTCTGGAAAGGAGAAAACAGCATGATGGCAGGATTTCCAAAACTTTTTTCCCTAATAAATCAGCTGGCCAAATAGGCATCATACAGCAACTTAACTGTTTGCCATCGGAATTATAGAAAGGAATCAATGTGAAACATGGAATGTTTCCCCCCTGTGTACTATTTCACCTCCAGTTTCAGTATGAAACTCAGACTAGTATCTCTCAGACTGAGGAATGGAGGATAACTAACGGTAGTATAAAGTACTCTTGACATGGGTCCTGGTTTCAGAGTCCAGGAATGGAGCTGAAAATGCCCATCATGGAGCATGACGGGTCTCAGAGCAGTATTTGTCCCGGTAGAAAACTGAGTACAAGGATGAAGTTTACATGTGAATGTTAAATGTTATTTGAAAACAGAACATGGATTTGTGTGACTCCTTGCTGAGAACCATCTCAGAGGTGGTGGGAGAGATGACAGGAGAAGACGGTTTTAAATCCCTATTCCCCCTTTCCTAGGGATATGAATGCCAAAAGCTGTTAAAAGAGAGAATGTATGCAGTGAAAAAGCTGCAGAGAAATAATTATTTCTGCAGTGCACAGTCCTGCTGGAGAAATAGGCTAAGGATATCTAAGTATTTTCATATGCAAAGGTTTGACAGTTCGAATGAAAAGTTTTGTTACTGAGAAATGAGTTTGATTTGTTAATAAAAAGGAGGCTTCTCGTTTAGTTTTATTATTAGTTCAAAGAGATAAACAGTTAGGCTTCATCTTCCAACCCCTTTATTTCCTTGCTTTCCCTCCCTTCCCTTTCTAATTTCTTATCTTTGTAATTTTCTCAGAGCTGAAGTAGTTTAAAAAGAAAATGAATCTCTCCATTTGGAAGGAGAGAAATAGAGAAGCAGGAAGGAAAGACTTGATAATTGTTTTTCACTTCAAAACTTGTTTCCATTTTTTTAACATAAAAATGAAAATTTCAATTCAAATGGAAATGTATCATTCAAAAACTTGGAAGGGAGGCAGATTTTGTTTTCCTCCTCCTCTTTAACATTCATTTTACTGTCTGTATAATGCATATCCTCATTCTAGGACTCTCTGCCATTTAGTCTGCCAATAGCAGCGGACTCAAACCACTTTAACCAGAGAGTGGATTCAGCCTTGTATCACCAAAGTGACTGGAGATTTGTCAGCATCATTTTAGCATGCTGGCTTGATCAGGTGATGCTATAGAGATTCCTGTTGCTGCTCTACATTATCTTCCATGTGATGCAATTTGTGCTATTCATACAAATTACTCCAAATGATGGTATTCAAAGACAAATTTAAACATACCACTAAACTATCGGAACATAGTGCATAAAAAGCTACAGTGAAATCCAAGAAGTACTGGATCATGTGATCAGCTCTGGCTCAGAAATACCTAATGAATGGCAAAGGCAGTTCAGCCCAACTACGTGTTGAATAAGGAGCTCAGAAACAATGATGGAAGAAAGCTGATCTGATGAAAGGGTGTCAGCACAGTAAGTAAGGAATAAATGTGGGAATATTAAAGGCAGGTCTCCTAAAACTTTGGAGCAACTGTTTAGGCTTGCTGCAAAGGAACAGCTTAAGCAAAAGAAATATGCAGCTCAGCTAGAGAAAAGCAAGTCACAGGATAGAATAGAAGATGTGTTTACTTGGACTTCTGCAGTGGTGAACTGAGACAATTTCCTTTCACAGACTGGAAAAATTACTCAAGTATGAGGCATAGGTTAATCTCATATTTTACCTCACAAATTTTATCTAAATCAATAGGGAGCTGTCAGTCAGATTAATGAAGAGTTATGACACCTTCCTTGGGAGGAAGAGTAGAATCATCATTAATTGTGGGCTAAGTGGGTCTCAAGGTAGCTCATAACCCTCCAATTAGTACTACCTATGTGCATCATTTGGCATGCAGGAGAGAGAGTCACTGCTCAGTCCTTCCAACCTTGCTCCTAGACCAATTTAGGTATAACTCCAGTTGTGCCCTTTTTCCAACTAAGTGATATGGACAGTGTCTGCATGTTTCCCGTCTTTGATGCCTGGGCCACTCCCACAGGGGAATTTCCTTTTCTGTCACCCAGAGCCTCTCAGATTTCTCTGAACACTGAAAAACAGAGGCATATGTCCAGGTTGGGAAATGCTTCTGTATCTGAAAGCCAGCTTGAAAACTTCCAAGACAACAGGAATTGGTCTCTCTGTGGTCATATGACAGACTAGAAAAGATGAGGGAGAAGGTAATCACAGGGAAAAAAATGTATTTTGGGCAGATACTGACATTGAGATGGGTTAATTTATGCATCTGGCTGAGTCTCATCCAAATGATCTGGACCTAGTATAACCTATGCTATTTTGTTCTGTGAGTATGGGTTATAGTTCTCTCCCTGTTTCCTCCTTTCTCTTCCTTTCTCTCCACATGGAGAAAAAACAAAAAGGAAGCTTTTCAATCAGTAGGAATTTTTGATATTTTCATTTGGGATGAGATGTAGAACCATTTTTAAAAAACATTCTGTAATTCAAATAGGAGAATTTTTTTTTTCCTTAGGAACTTTCTAAACAATATTTGGTCAAAATTAATATTTCTGTGAAAGGCTTTTGACCAGTTTAAGGTACTTTCATTACAGGTTTCTTGAGCAAAGCATTTTCCATTAGAGAAAGTCTTTTTAATTGTGTTAAAAGTCAGACAAATACAACTGAATGCGCTCTGCTCTGCTGAACACTGTATAGGCAAGATCAACTCAGCCAATGCAAAACACTAACACATTAACACTTGACATTCATTTATTTTCTGGTGCCTGCACCGAGGACCTGCTTGCAGAATTGTATTTGATCTCAAGAATACGGCAGTGGAGAAGGAAAATGAAGGTTTAAAATCATAGGCACTGGGAGTTGCTGAAGCAATCTAAATTATATTAGAAATGGTAGAAGGGAGGGGCAGAAGCACTGAATGGAGCATAGCTGGGGATGAAGGGAGGAAAGCAACATAAGAATCTGTTTTCACTGTGTCTCTCTCCTGTATACTCCGGTCCTGGGATACACCTCTATGAGAGAATTGTGTATGTAAAACCACATTTGGTGTATCGTCTGACTAGTACTAGTTCAACACTTGCTTTCTCTGAGAAGCATGCGCATCCCCATTCAGTTTGTTTGAGGCTCAGCTTATTTTAAGTAACATGCTCTTGGCAAGGGTTAAACCGATACCAGCAGAGTGGCACTCAGTTTGTCAGCTACAGCGTGCTCCATAAGCAATTTCTTTAGAAGCTTTAAACTGAGAAAATCACAACTCCATATTAGTGACCCTTTCCTTTCTTTCACTGCAGTCTCTTGCTTGTCTTGTAAGTGAATGAACTGCGGGCAAAAATGCTATCCGCCTAGAATACAATTTGCTCTGCATGGTGCTGAATGAATAATTTATTGAGCTAACTGTTTGAGTATGGCATGTCTAAGCACTTGATCAGATATCCTTGACTACTTGGATGGGTGACAGGGAAAGCTGAATAAACTTTTTTCCATCAGCTTTTGTGGTGTTATAATCCTAAAAGTAGTGAAAATATTGGACCTTCTAGCTCCATGTAGTCTCTCGTGTGAGTCAGGACTCAGAGAAAATGATAGTGTGTGGCAAAGCATTTGTTCCATTGATCTTCTGGTAACTTTAAGCCTTTTGGTTTTTTGTCTCTGGTATGCTTAACGCTGCTGTCTGCATGTGCGATTGCAGGTAGTTATTGAATATTTTCTTTTAAATGTTATGTGGAAACTTCAGACATTATTTGATGTGTTATGTTTATCAGTGCAGGGACAGCATTTGTGTCAGTAATGCTGTGTATTCTAAAATGCATGGCACACAAAAATTATTGATCCTTTCAAGAAGCCCAAATGATTTTTAGCTTCGCCTCAGGCTCTATTAGCAATGTGGAAAATTGAAAAGGGCTCTCAAGAAAAAACTAACGTAAGATTGAAACTGCAACCAAAGAGCTGTCAAGTGGAGAAGTACTTATGAATTATAATGAGCATGATCTAAAGATGACATTATCCTTTAGGAGTTTGGTTAAATCTTCTCTATGACTCACAAAGGTCCCTTAGAACAAGCAAAACCAAAATAAGAGCAGGTTTAGGAAATGTGTTTAGAGGCAGTGCATGTTAAATACAGAAGGGATTACAGTGTGACGTGCAGCAGGGCATGGCTGGAAGAGTGCCAAAGGAAAGCTCTAAATTACGACGCTGGCAAAGGGGTCCAAGGTGCCCTCAGCAGAAATTGTCTTATGGCTGCAAAAAGATTACTATCTTTTCCCCCTCACACTTGTTTTTTATTTACCTTGGATGCTGCCTCCAAAGCATTGCAGGACTTTTCACATTATGCTTCTCCATATATTTATATCCATTTAACTCCGCTTAATAGTTTTGATGGAGGGAGAGACCCTTTCTGACAGTGTCTGGCTTTGGTTGTGTATTGAGTTCTGTGTTCCACGCCATCTGGGCTGAAAGGAAACCTATTCCTTTCTGAAGATTTCTCAAACACCTTTCACAGGACAGCGCATTAAAAGAGATATGTTAGCATTCACTGGTAATGAAGGAAAATACTATTACTGTGAACTGTGTGACTGGAGTAGAGGGCCACAGTTGGTGTACAGGCCACTGCTCTCAGAAACTGGCCATAAATACACTCAGTGGTAATTCAAGTGGAAGGAATTACATTTTTCTTTAGGCTGCAGCTATTTTTTCCATGTATTCAACTCTTTCATACAACTTTTACTTCCCAAAAAAACCCCCCAAGCCTACACTAAACCCTGTCAGAAGATTTAGGAAGCAGATTTTCATTTACCTTGATACCTAGAAGTAAGCAGTCACCTTTGACAAAACAAGTAGATTTTTTTTTTTTTTTAGTTGCTCCCGTGTTGACTGGGTGGATGAGAAATGCAATGACCAGCAAGTTCAAAAGCATTTCTAGGATTAGAAGAATGATTCCATCAGAGCTGTACTTTGGTGCTACTAATAGCACTTTCCTGGATGTCTTCCAGGTTATATCTATTGAGGTTTGCTGCCAAAGGAAACTATTTGGTTTTACTGTTGTCAGCACTGTGGAGACTGTGTGGATGTGAAAGGCACACTGGAGTTTTCTCAGCTTCCATGCTTTCAGAATATATATACAGCAGAAAATTGCTGGCAATGAACTATATGAAGCAAGAGAGGTCTCGTTCTTTCCAGATTCAAAAGCAGTATGTGAGCAACCAGTTAGAAAAATCTTAACTTGCAAGTTATCATGCAATCTACTGAGGAAAAATAAATGCAGAAAAAGGACCAGCCTTTAAAACTGCCTCTCTGAATACATCTCAAGCATTGATTCAACCTTCTAACACAGTTTACTGTTTCCTTGTGATGTTTCCTCTCCCCATACAAACATACACTTCCTTCGTGACTATAAAGCACCCATATTTTAGACAGCTATAAACTGAATTAATTGAAGCGTGATTGCGAAAAGCTTGCCCAGAGAGATGATATTACTAATTAAGCTGTGATGCATTAGAAATACTGCAAATCACTTTCATTTTACATCATTTAGTATCCCAGTCAAAACATCCAGTAGTGACTGATTGGAGCTGACATTCCTGTACGGTCTCCATTCGCTTTGCTTTTACATAGAAGAGGGCTGGGGTCTGGCCATGGGTGTTCGCCTGGAAGGGAAACTTGGGAGGGTTTTGGTGCTTGGTTTTTCCCTGTGCCGGGTTGATTTACTTGTTTGCCACGTGGGGAGCAGCAGGTATACTGAGGAGGGGTCTAGCCATCTGTTGTGGCTGTTGTCAGGCACCCTGCCCTGCCTTGCCCTTTACTTGGGGGGACTGAACTGCCTGTCTCTCTCCGCTCATGCGAGCCGAGCAGCCTCATGGTGCTCTCTGGGTGTGCTCACACAAATATATGTTGTTATGAAAATAAACACTTGGCTCTGAATTTCAGAATCAATGTCCCAGTCGATGTGAAGAATATGAATTGCTTCCTCTTCTGCTGTCTTTGAAGGTCTTCAAGAAAAGACCCTGTGTTTGTGTCTTCTGTGTTAAATGTCTGGCTAGCAGTATTTACTCTGACAAGTTATAATACTGAAGAAATATGGTTGAGAACTGGCATTTGTCTAATTACCAAAGCTTAGACATATGCCTTGTTTAAAGAACCTTCTAAAAATGGCTGAGATCATATGAATGCAGCTTTTAAAAATACTTTTAGAATTTAAAATTACAATAATTTTTAATTATTGTAACTATTCTGAAATTAAAGGCAAGGTTACCACAGGCTTGGTTACAACATATGTGGGATAAAACCTTTCATTTTGTTGAGATAAGAGGCGCTTTTATAATACTGCCTGCCTTCAGCACAGTGTTTTTCTCCTCACCTTACTCTTCATTCCCTGATAGGAAGTAAGTGCCATTGCTCTAAAATACACCATCTCCTTTTCAGAGAGCAACAGGACACCAATCTCCTATTCGGAAAGCTCAATAAAGCAGCTTCTTCAGACATTAAATTCCACATAGAATCATGGAATGGTTTAGGTTGAAAGGGACCTTAAAGACCATCTAGTTTCAACGCCCCTGCCATGGACAGAGACACCTGCTAGAAGATCAGGTTGCTCAAAGCCCCATCCAACCTGGACTTGATCCACAGGCTCTCTGGGCAACCTGTTCCAACCTGATCCACCTGTAACAAAAACTCTCTCCAGCTTTTTTTGTAGGCTGCCTGTAGGTACTGGGAGGCTGCAACAAGGTCTTCCCGGAGCCTTTTCTCCAGGCTGAACAATCCCAAATCTCTTAGCCTGACTTCATAGGGGAGGTGCTCCACCCCTCTGATCATTTGTGTGGCCCTCCTCTGGACTCACTTCAACAGGCCCACATTAGGACGTCATCTCAAGGGAAATATTAGGTCTTGCCAGGTGGTATCTTCTTGCTTGGGAAGCCCTTATCACGGTAAATGGATAGTGTGGTGATTACATTTCTGAAACCTTTCCCCAATACAAAATTATTTTTCCCTGCTTAAAACTTGGTTCTTCTGATACAGGCTTGCTGCTTGGAGATAATTTTGAAACAGCTGCCAGCAGCTGTATCATTGCAGGTTTCATTGTCGAGGACACTTTAAATCATGTTCAGTGTTAGGACTTTTCAAATCCTATGGTGCTGCCTAAAAACAGTGGATTTCCAAATCTCAAAGGAGCAGTATGGATGATTTTCTCATCATCTGTTAAGTGCAACTTGACAGCGGTGTTGGAGCCTGCTTGTTGTCCTGGCTTTAAACTTCAGAGGAGGAAAGAAAGAGGATGGGTCTTCCCTGCAGCACAAGTGAGCCGGCTGGAGCAAAGGGAGAGGGATAAGCAGGCGGAGAGCCTGCTGGGAGAGCACAGCCATCTGTCTGGAAATAACAGAGGCCACGAGAAGACTAGTTACCAGCCACACCACCGTGCCCTCATGGGAATACAGGGTTCTTCTAGGAATCTAGAGAAGACAGTGAAAAAATGTTCACAGCACAGAGGTTGCTGAAGTTGTAGTTACGCGCTGGACTGACAACAGACCTGAGGAAATGGCCTGCCCACTTAGGACACTGTGGAAACATGGGGAGATTTTTCAGCCACCATCTCTGTTTTCTTTATTTTAAAAAGTTCTTTGTTCTAATTTATCCGCAAGCAAACAGTTTTTCAGGTTGGAATCCCATTTAGGATGGAGGTACTTTGGGGGAAATAGTTGGGTCTCGTCACGGTGGGATCCTGTCAGAGTGCTTTACCAAGGCTGTGCAGACTTTGACCTTGCGTGGATTTAAAAGCCTCATGGGCCTAGTCATTGCATGTGTTTGTCGTAATCCTGCTTGGAATTCCTGCGCGTTTCATTCTGCTGTTACATCTTTTCAGCAGTCAGGACTGAACTCCTGAAGATGGGCCCTGCCCTTGTCTGTAGGGACCAGTGCCGAGTGTACAGAAATGCAAACGAAGGGCTGGGGGCACAGGGGTCTGTCTCGGCTGGTGGCTGTCATGCTGCTCCCTGGTAATTTCCTTGTGGAAAATTTCACACATCATGAAAATCAGCATCAGCTGTGCCCCAGAGAAACCCTTGTCAGCTTGTCTTTGCTGCCAAGGTGAACCTTGGTTTTCTAGCTGAAGAAATTATTTCAAGATAAAACATTCTTTTAATCATCTTTGCTGCTGGTGGGTGCTGAACGTGCATAAACTGAGGAATGATTGGGGATGTACAAAGGGGTTTCTCCTGTCGAAATATATGCTGGCTTTTATTTTCAGGTACGTTCCCTGTGTCTTTACCTCTGTTCATACCTAATTTTCATTCACACATCTCCTTTAGTATGAATGTAAACAATTCCCTATGAATATTCATAATAATATAGCAGGAGTAGTCAGAGGTACTGTACGTTGTTTTCCTTGCTGTTAAAGTTGAAGCTATTAGAATTTAAAAGAAGATTTAGGTCAGAGTTTGGGCTTTAGGTAGGAGGTAGAGGCATTGCGTGTGTTGTGATTCAGTGGCATTCACCCAGGGGGGGAAACACGGGGTTGTTGAGATTTCGCAGGTCATGCTGCAAGACAAACTTACTGCAAGGTCACTTCAATGGCTGATCTTTCAAGTGTCTTGCCTTTACGATCAAGAAGGCAGAATGTCTTCATTCCACACCTGATATCCTGTGTCGCATTGCCATTAGTTTGACAGGCATTAAGTTACACAAATAAAATTCTGCAGATTTCCAATGCGAATTAAAGATTCTGCCCTACATGAACTACTAACATGGGCAAAAGTTCTCATTAATATGAAGCCCAGCATATTCCTAGCTCTGCTGTTAGCCTTTGCTTTTGTGGCTATATGAGGAAATTTATCTTTAAGAATAAATACATAAAATGCTATGGCAAAAATATACTTAATGCGTAACTTTAACCCAATGAGATTTAAAATCTTTGATCCAGTAGTCTCAAAACACAATGAGAAAAATGGACACTAGAGGACACCGATGATAACAGCTGTTACGCAGTTGCTCTTAGGACCATTTTCTCTCACTTTCTCAACATACGCATTTCAAAACACAATGGGAAAATGAAGGGGGCAAAATTTTCACGTTGAATTTTTGCTAATTAGTAAAGGCCAAAGCCTAACTAATGTACATTTTTTACTACAATGCCTCAGCGAGTTCATGGGCCTGTTCATTCGAAAGGCTCATTAAGGGACCTAATCCATCTCTCATGCTGCTGTTGTAATGAAAGTAAGAATTACAAGGACAATGAGATTTTCTTCATTTAGGGGAAAGAGGTGCAGAGCTATTAAAACTCTCACCATCCTAATGAAGTTGTGGGAAATATATGAGTAGAATCTTCATGGCATTTTCATTAACTGCACTTGGGCTATGGCTAGCAATTACGGATTCGTTAATGCAAAAGTAGTTTTGAAACTATATAGGAAGCTTCCATTAAACGGAAGACTAGAGCATTATATTTATTTATTTATTAGCTGGTTAGCCATAAAATGAATCCTGTAGTGATGGCACATAGGCACAGGTTGATCTTAGGCAAGTTTACCAATATTTTACACAATACAGAATTTGAGTTGAATTTCTCCTCTCTTTTTTTTTTTTTGTGTGTGTGTGTGTAGTGGAAAAAAAATAAAAGCCTTATCCCCAGGTGAAATACAGGAGGAAAATCTATCTTCAGTACAATGAATTTCATAATTATAGCCCCCAAAATGATACATTATTTTCTTAATTCCTCTCAAACAGTCTTAGGACAGCAGCAAACTTCATGAAGATGTAAAATTCCTGCTTGATTGTGTAAAGTTTTGCTTCAGTGCCTGTATTTGGGGGCTTTGTATGTCTGCTGGTAAGGGCTTTTCAAGAATCCATCTGGATTCCTCTGGACAAATGGGAGTGATTTATGAAGGAAGCTTTAAAATGTTAAATACATATTTCATACATTACAGGTGGGTGTGAGCTGCCTCTTGATGGAGGTGGGAAGCATACTTAGTCTTTATTGCCCATTTGGCATATTCACATTACCACACAGATATCAACTAATCATTTCCCTAACTCTAAGGTAAATTAATAAATGTTATTAATCCCATTTTTATACAGGAGGAAATGGATGAATTGCCTTGACCCTTGTGAAAAAGACCGGCGAGAGAAAGGGGCAGAGCCAGGAACAGAATCTCAGTTATTACTCACACCTAACCTCCTGTCAGTGTTTTCAGTTCATCGTTACCAGTTAATGCACTGAACAGGCACTCGGGAGGTAAACAGCTGTGCTAGCTGGAGACATCAGCCCCCCTCTTTTTTTTTTTTTTTTTTACGAGCCCCTGTGCTGGGCACTGGCTCTCTCAAAGCTGTGCTGCTGGAGGGATTTTTGAGAGCTTTTCCTTTACGGCGCTGGGACCACTTGTCCGGACTCACTGAGAGCTGGACAAGCTGACTGAGTAGGGACTAGTTGACTTGGTCTGGAGCAGATAACGTGGGAGATGTAAGCAGTATGGGAGAGGTAATGTTCAGATGGGATGTGGTGACAGGCTGTTGGGACGAATGACATCTTCAGCCAATGAGGCTTAGAAGAGGTTATTTATCTACAGCTTAAGAAATGAATCTGGTAAGTAAAGTGCAGAATTCTGGAGAACATGGGGGTTTGCTAGTAGAGGATTTTTATATATGAATGATTGTCTCCTAGTCATGTGCATTAATACGTAAAGATCATATACAAGAAAAAAATTACTGTAATTATGATACTGGCCAAATGTCATAGGGTTGCTTATCTCTGAGAAGTAATGGGTGTCCTCAGATTATCCTGAAGGACCCTCTCTGAAGCACAGCCCTGGTACCCTGCACAAGGTGATTCCTGTCCAGTGAATAGGTCCTTTATATGTGTTTTGCTGTAGCCAAGCAATAAACATGACCCTGCCTTGGTGAATGTTTGACTTATTTTTGAGGAACTTGCACATTCAAATTGTTGGGTGATAATTGTAATTCTTTTTTACTGAGTTCTTAAAATCTTCACATCACCTGTAATTAACAAACATGTTAATGGCTACTGTTGTTCCAATGCTTAGTCTATTATGTGTGAAAAGTAGCAATGCACCGCGTATCTGTTTTAATTTCTCTTCCTAGGTTTGTAGTGATGCAACCTCCCCCATTTGCTTCAGTAAGAGCTTGTTTGGTTTCAACTGTATTCATGCAAATTACTGTTCCTAGGAAGAACAGGTGGTGTATTTTTAAGAGAGACTCAGCTGAGTTTTGGGAAGATCTGCTCCAACATTAGGTTTGAAGCTTAGTTGGAAAGTTCCGATGATATTTACTGTTTAGTCTGTAAATTTTGCAAATGAACATTCAGTGTGAAGGCAGTAAAAGGTAACCACACCTGGCACCATTAGACTTCTGAGTGGCTTTCAGGATAGACTGTGTTTTTAGCAATGATTGAGAAAACCACTGTGTAAATACACAGTAAATTCACTACACGCTCAGACAACGGTGGGATAGGATCTATTCTGCCAATCTCTAGAGAAGTCTCTCCTTTGGTTGTATATTTACCGATAAAGAGGACCTTTGAGGGGGTCTCCCCACCTGTTATTAATAATCTCACGGGTTTTGCTTTTGTAGTTCCAGCAAAGGCAAGGAGAGAGGAATGTGTTGGAACATTTCTTCTCAGTTATTTGGGTCTTTTGTATCTCTAATTACCTCTCCAGTCATTTCGATGTTACAGAATAGGTCTGAAGCAGCTGCAGTTATGTCTAGAAATGACAACAAATTGTTCATTGAAGAGCATTAACACAAGATGTCCCAAATCCCTTCTCTCATACTGCTCTAATTGTAAATAGACAAGTGCATTCTAGGGCTTCTGTGTTTGCTTTTAGATTTCAACTGTAGATGTGAAACTGCAAACCCATGTCAGTGGAGCACAGAACTATTTACTTTCTGCTGCCTTTCTTCACTTTTTATTTTCTTAGCTGCCTCTTGATGCCCCTTCGCGGCTCCTATCATTTTTCTGACTTAAATATAGTGAAAGCCAACAGTTGATCCTACCAATACTATCGATAAGGAAATAAACCAGTCAGAAAATGGGAGAGAGTATCTTCAGAAATATCTACTTCGTCTTCACTCAGATAATTATCTATTAGATGTTTGTATTTTGAAGGCCCCAAAACTCCCGCTTTCTGCTGCCTAGTTTAGTGCTGGTTTGGGTTATGGGAGGGGTTGTGCTGTTGGGATGTCCAAAGACCCTGATGGCTTGAGCAATACAGAGGAGATTCCCTTTCAGTGTCATTCTCAGTTTTGACCTGATTCCTCCTATATTGGAATCTCATAATTAATAAATCCTATGCATCATCGCAGGGTTTTTTTGGATCATGCATGTTTTGGACAATTACATGTGTATCTTTGAGAGAAACAAAGGACTGGCAACAAATTCCTCTAGCGTGGGAGTTTCCTTTCTTCCCTAATCTCATTTCTTCTTTCCTAAACACAGTTATTCAAGCTGCGTGGTAAGGATTAAATTTATCCTTTTGATATTTGCATGTCGTACAGCAACATAATTAAGATGGTATTGCTATAGTCATGGGTTTTGTTCAGTGGAAAATCCACCATCCAACAGTATGCTATGTGTGGGTTGACTTCATTCAGGGAATTTAAATTGGATCCATTTCACATAACTGCATATGGCAAATAATTCAATGTAAAAATAAACATCTTGTCCATGTAAATACCACTCATTTCAACTGACTCTTATTTTCATGTTTCTTCAGAGCAATTACTGCCTGTCAAGTTGTTGTATACATATTTCCTGCTGTCTTGGAAAAAACCCAGTGTATTTCTTAGCTTTAATTTCCTTTGCACTTTTAGCAGGGAAGAGTCTGTATGTGTTATAGTTATAGGTGCGGACTAGCAATCAAGTGAAAATACATTTTGTAATTCAGATTTATTAATAAAGTCAGATTAATTAGCAATCTTCAGAGCTCTTTCAAAACTAGAAAGTTTTGAGGTTTAATGGAGTGTTATTAACCAGTATCATTCCTTCTTTAAAAGCATCAGAGGGAGGAAAAGTAAAAAATGCACACCTGGAAAATAATTGCACAGAGTCCGTGTGAATGACTACACTATGACAACTATTAGTGTGAAACAGTCATCCAGGGCTTGCCAGTAAGAAATAGTGCCAAGAATCAAGAAGGTGCAATTTCTGAAGCAAGCACAACAGCACAACCATCTGAAATTGCCACATCTTCTTACAGAAGTTTTGCCACTGCCTGACTAGTGAACTTCCTGGGTTATAAACACAGGAGTTACCTTTCAAAGTTGCAATATCCTGAACCATGAAACAAACAGAATCACAGGTGATCCAGGAGAGACAGATTTGTGTTTTCCGCTGTGCTCTTGCAGTGTATCAATAGGGTATTCCCTTATTTGTCCCCAAAGTTACTTGTTTTTCTCTTAGTGGGTATCACAACTGAGAATTAATCCAACATGGCTACGCTTCTTCTGTATTTTTGATGGAAAAGACCCTCTGTGCATTAAGAAAAAATATCTTTTTGAGTGAAGCAACTGATTTTAAAAAAATAATAATAGATCTTTCTTCCTTATGCTGTGTGATTACTGAAGTGAGTGTAAAATAGTTTCCTTGCACTTGCAATCAAACTTCCCAGTTAAGAGCCAAAAAGACAAGACAGTTTATAAATTTCAGTGATATTTACATTCTACTTATGGTCTTATTAAATATGCATCTGCAGAATATTATGTATGGCAGATCAAAGATGGAGCTTCCAAAAGAGGCTGCTCATCAGAAAGTAAACACAACTTTTGGTAGCTGTTAGAACTTATGGACAAATCTATGTGTAGAGCTATCTTTGACCTATCTAGCTATCATACATAAAATCAGTTTGAGACACTGTAATAAGAATAGGAAAAAAGGAATCAGATCTGGAATAAGGTCCATGAAATTCAAAATTACATCATCATCATCATGGCTTGGCTTTGCGAAGGAAGATCTGGGAAGGGCTTTTCCCACACTCACTGCAAGCGATGCGTGCACCCTTCAGGCCAGCGCGGTGGATTTTTTAGGTGAGGTGCAGCGTGTGTGGAACTGGCTCCACCCTTTACACCTGAGGTTCATCTGCCAGGGCCTAGTGAGCTTGGAAGGTGACAGGGAAGTCCTCAGGTCGTAGTTAGAGTATCCTTCTCTTAGATGATGGATGCCTTACAGGGCTAAACGAGCTCCATCTGCCCGGGTTTGGAGTCAGAGTTGTCCTTCTCCTAGGATGGCTGCTCGAAGGCTAGTGAGCCCATCCTGCCCCTGGACACACTTTGTCTGACCCTTCAGTTGAGACCTGTCTGGCTTGGGAGACCCTACCAGAGGCACATGCCACCACCAGCACAGCTCTCAACCTCACAAGGGCACACAAGCTCCTTCCCCACGGCAAGGGGGTGCCTGTGAAAGAGTCGCTGCTCTACCTCCAGACATCGCAGACCCGGGCACGGGGCAGCCGGGGCCTGCCAAGAACAGGAGTCCTAGAGGGTCAAAATTATATAGTGAGAGAGAAATGACCAGGAAGATTGTTTTCTGTACTATCAAGAAATTAATTTACAGGAATTAAAGGCCATATGATAATTTCCATTATCTCTAGATGACTAGGTGCACATTCTAACACATTATGAAAGCATCTATCAGTGTCACCAAGAAGAACATAACATATTCTTACAGTGAAATATATAGCCAGTCATGCACTGACTTCAATGGAGCTGAAGGAACAAACTCATGTTTGGACTATGATCATTTTGCTCTATGAATAATCAACTACTATGTTTCACAGCCAAAGCAGATCACTGCAGGAGTGTGATAATTTCTTCTTCCCATATGTATTAATGCAGGAGCATTACTCAGACAGTTAGGACAGGTTATAGAACTGTAAGAATCAGTAGCTAAACCTAACAAAGCACATCTGAGCAACATATTTCCACAGAAGTATCTGCTAATTGAGGATGACTTAATTCACATGCAGACCTCAGGCTACATGGTTGCTTGTATTAAGAAAGGAAGGCAAGAAAGTATGAGGGAAATAATGGAAAATCTTGAATTTTATCAGGAATAAGTGCAAGTGAAAGAAGCATAAAGTTCTAACCTTTAAAAACGTCTGAACGTCTCCAGCCAACAGCAGTCTCCTCAACAAGCTCTCAGTTGTAGGGAAGAGGGCGAGTATTCAGTGCCTTAGGGAGCAGAGGGGATAGGACCTACAGAATAAGACATGGAGTGAATAATTAGAGCTGGAAATTCTCCTTCTGAAAAATTACATTTTTGGCCATCTGAAGCTGTAAATGTTTTTCCCCTTGCCTCCATTCTATCTCATAAATAATTTATAATATTTGAGAGCCAAGCAACCTAAGAAATACATGTATGAGCAGGTACATATGTACATGGGGGTTAATTACCATAATTTCTATATAAACTAGATAAAAGAACCTGAAAAGTATTCTTATAGCACATATATGAAGCAAGCTGGGAATAACCAAACATGCTGCAGATGATAAGCATTCAGGATGTACCTGCCTGTTGACAATATCACTTAGCATCTTAGCCTTTGTGATTCTTTTAAGTGGGTTCATTTTTTTCCACCTCTTTCTCATTAAGATTGTCTGAATGGACTTTTTATATATCCCATGCTGTTTCTTCATATTCTGTACATTCAAAATACTTTCAGACTGAAATATCCTTGTCTGAGAGGGTTTTTTCGATGGAAAATAAAGTTTCCAGAAGCTATAATTTTCTTTTTTTGCAGGAATACTAAATGAAGCATTTGTTCAATATGCTTTATATCTCCTTTTTATCTATTAAATACTCAGATAGGACATGCTCTGGTGCATCACAAAATTGGATTTTTCAGGTTCGTGGTGTGCTTATCCTCTGCATGGGTCAGGGTTTCTGGTCAGCTATGTTTCTCATGATGTGCTACTATCTCGCTGCTTTCTGATCCCACCTCAGAGCATCAGGAAAGATGAACTTAGAACAAGGACTTTGGCTCTGAGAACAGCAGGGGCAAAGATAGAATCTCACAGCAACTCGGAGTGGTGTAGTTTGATGTAGAGGAGAGAAAATCAGCTAACATTTCTGCATCTCTCTAAGTTTGATGTTTCTGTTCTATCAAAAAGGTTGTTCTTCCTGTGTCATTTATTTGGAATGGAATAGCAAAATTTTAGAATTTTTTTTAGTTTTCATTTTTCTTTAAAATTTCATAAAATAAGTAGTAAAAAAGACAGGACTTTACTGGACAGCTGGCATTCTGAAAAATTAGATGCATGGCTGCAATTGGACCACTTGTGTCCTTCATGTTTGAAGTATGCTTAACTGTGGTTTTGGGTTGAATCCAGGGGTAAATGTCCTTTCTCAAATCCTATATGTGGTAATGCAGAAACAGGGAAAGTATAGTAAAATGGATTATGGCTGAATGGGGAAAAATGAAGGCAAGACAATTGTTGTAAAATCTCACTGAATATGCAGAGACACGGAGACCAAGCAGAAACGTTCACCTGGAACGTTTCATGATATTGCATGACCCACATTTCTGTGTTCTCTTTCTGTGGCACAGTAGCTTCTCGGGGTGTTTGGAATTCTATGTTCAAGGCTTAAGTTTGCTCTTGAGATGTTGGCTTGCAGACAGGACGCTGCAAAGTAGGTACAGACTGCTCTCTAGTGCTGCATTGCAGTCCAAAGCACAGGAGTTTATTTTCAGACAATGCGTGCTGGAATCATATGGGACATAAGAGATGAGCTTTGTTAAGACTCATTGTCCAGTTCTTTGGGCACTGCTAACAAGTTTTCTTCACAGTCCTGTACTGCTTCACTAAGTTCCTTGGATGTCCAGCTATTAATATCTGTTGGCTGTGGCCAAGAGCTCATATTTCCATTCTGCCCATTCCTGTGATAGTGATGTAGTTTGTACTGTAATGCTTGGCTCACAACTTGAAGGCTAGTTAAAACTTGGCATGAGAAAATGCATCCTCCAAACAGTGAACTGGAGAAGAGTTAAATTATTTGTTGCCACCCCATACTGCTAGAAAGCCTGTAGCAGTTTTTTGTTTTTTTTTTTTTAAAGAACAGATAAATCGAAGTGCTTTCAAAACACCAGGGCAAAACTTAGAAATCTTGCTTTATAACAAAGGAAATGCTTTAGACCTTTGTGGTCTGGTCCATACTAACAGATTTGCAAGAGTGACCCAGTTACCCCTGCTCAGCTGTGATCAAGGGAACATTTACATCTGGGAACACCAGCAGATACCCAGCCCTGCAAAGTGGTTTCACCTGCCGGGGTAGGATAAGTTTCAGGGAGAGTATTTGAAAGAGCAGTTTTGGAGAGGAAGTTGTTGATGCAGTGGTGAGGCATAGACTAAGAAGCCAGTGAGAAGGTGGAATAAACTGCTAATGTAAAGTTTTAGCCAGAAGATTGAACCTATACAAGGTCAGTGTTGTGCTACTTTTCTTTTGAGTGGCGCTACCTGATGGGAAGAGTGGTGGTTTTCAGAAGTGAACAGCCTCAGGTGATAGCAACCAGTGGCTGGTAAGCAATTTTTGTCTTACTGCAATCTTTTGATGCCCTCTGGCAGCTTGGAAATGCCCTGTTATCCTGAGATGATTTAGACCTGAAATCTGATAGCTCTAAATATGGTGACACAATTGGCAGGCATTTTGGAAAAAAACTGTGGTGGTGTGTGTTTGGGGTTTCCTTTGACAGCTGGTTATTTAGTCAAATTCTCTGATGTTCCTTGAACGTGAGTTTTGAACTGTTTAAACCAGACTTGGGTGTGGAGGTACATCATCAAGTGTGTGGAGCTGGTGCAGCTGCTGTGAAGTGTTGGTCTCTGAATAATAACATACAGTAACAGTGTGGGTCTGGCAGGAATTAAAGCTCATCTAGCTATGGGTGTCTTATTAAGCACATCTTGTAAGAATGCTTAGGTCCTTAACTTTTAATGGGATCTGCGTGAAAACCAATCAAGATAGACATATAATAGTTAGAGATAAAGATATTCTGGTGCTTAGAAAGCAATGGGGAAAGCTGTTAACTTCCATGTTCCTGTTTCAAGCCTCAAAGAGTTTACCAGACTTCACTTAATAAAGAATAAAAGGTCAAAAGAACTTTAGAGTTTTAAAAGCCTTTTTCAGGAAAAGGAAAGGAAAGCTGTCACTTTTTCTATGGGGTGTAAGGGCAAGTATATTTGAAATAAATTGTTTGGAAGTGTGGCTCTTATTAACTAATAGGAAAGTATGAGGTTGAGCTGGATTTGCAAAGAGGCCTGCTAACAGAGACAGTTCCGCTTAGGTGTGGGAAGCCAAAGCAGGGGTGAAGTCAGCGTGGTGACTGTCCAAAATGTGCTCTACAGGCATGACTGGTGGCTGGTGGGAGCCTGAACCCAGTATAGGGGGGAGCTGAGACAACTAAAATGTGTGGTTTGTGTTTGCTCTTTTCTTCACCATAAATGTAAGTCAAAGCATGAGCAAATCATGTTTATCTCTGTCCACAGTTTTTCCTTGCTGTTCTGAATAAAGGTGGCAGCATTTTGAGAACAGTGCCACCATACCAGCTCTCAAGGAGTAAGGCACAACCTCAGAAGTGTGCACCTTTCAAGATGCAAATGAACCCGTCCTTGTTCTGTAGTTTTGTCCACTCACTGAAAGATGATATTCTTTAGTCATACATTAGCAGTTGGAGGTGGTGTGCAAACGAATCTCTGGGGGAATCAAGGAGGCTAGATGTTCATCTGAGTCTGTTCTGCATCCATTTTTTTCCTTCTCTCATTTGTTCTTAAAAAAAAAAAGCAAACAAACAACCCAAAACCAAACAAAAAACCCCAAGACCAAAACAAACTTCCTGCCTTTCCTCCAGAACTACTACATTAGTAACATAGTCACTCAAGGCAATACATACCAATGTTTAGCTGAGGGTGTTGAGGTGGAGAGGAGGCACTTGTGTATTTTGCAGAATAATGCAAAATGACTAACTGATCTCTGTATTTGAACTGAATGATACCACTGCAGACACAAGCAGTGAATTTGTGGTGGCTTCAAAGCAGGAAGTTCACAAGCTGTGACCACAGCTTTGTTCCAGAACCCTGTGCTTAAGGTTAACACGAGGCAATTGCCCTCTTTGTGCTACAAGGTTTGTAAATTTATATTGTATCAAATACAGGAAAAGCCTATTTCTTTCTGACAGCATACAATGCACTTGGCATTCTCACTGTGCCTCAATTTGGTTTGCTGCAGAGATTCTGTGTTCCTCTTATGAAATGTTTAAATAATAAAATGCATTTTTAATATTTAAATTGTTCAAGCTGTCTTCCTTAATTACTTGGGCGCTAGGGGCTTTTTGAATGTTTGCCACAAGTTGGACAAACAGCAGGTATTTCTTTGCCCACATCTACTTTTTCTTTCAATTCCTTTCTTTTTAATGAATTTTTCAGACATTGCAGTGCAAGTGCTACAGCCCAAAGAGGCTTCAAATGTATAGTGCTGCAAACAAAACCAGCAGGAGCGTGGACTTGCAGAGTTTATGTTGCTGAATAAGACGGGTGTCAAAAATAATGAGGCAAACTGAGAAGATACTCTGTTTGCTGCCCCAAGAAAAAGGGGAAATTATGCCTATTATTAGGAGAAGGAACTGGGAGTGGAAATGAAGTGAATTATGGAAGCCTCAGCTGTAATAAAAGTTAGTAAGGCAGTAAGTGGGCTGCGTCACTAGAGAGAGAAGTAGCGCACAATTTTTGCAGTATCTTTTAGTAAAAGGGAAGTCACAGAGATGAAAATATAAATAACTAGTTTGGGGAGGAATGAGTATCTGAATTTGTTTGTTGCAATAGAAACTCATTGAACAATGAAAAAATGAAGTGATATCCATGAAATAAGTTGTTTGGGTGTTATTTCTCTTTCCTCTAATTCTTTCAGCTGAAATGTCAGAGCATAATTAGGTTAGTTTTCTTCTGAGAAGTCAAGGGAATGACTGATTTATGTAGTTGCTGCACTTGGAACCTAAACTTTGTACTTATTGGAACAGTCCTTGTGAGCTAATTTGCTGGTTCAAGATAGTCATATTATGGTGGAAATGTAGCAAAATATCACCCTGGGTGCTAAAGCTGTTTAACCGGGTAGTTACTAATAATCCTTCTCTCCCTTTGTTTTTCACCAGAATCATTCTTAGGCTGGCTGTAACTCCTCTAGCTTCAGTAGGATTGATCATTTCTTAGTGTTTTTCATTGGTGCCCCAAGATAAGATGTTTCTGAAGGACCACATGTGCTGTTTAGAGGAGAAGGTATATGTAGAGCTTCCAGTAATACAGATCTATCTCAGGGTCACAAATGTGCTGTCACCTGATTTTGTAGTGTTTTATGCATGTCTTTGACCTCTTGTGGCCACAGTTTTGTCCCAAAGCATGCAGAGAAGCTAACCGATGGGAAGTTGTGTGTAAGGGCATTGAACGGTGGATTGTTAAGGCAATGGATTAAAAGAATCTGGACTATAAACTCAGAACAAGAACTTCTACATTTTGTGGGGATGTTTAAAGAACTCTATTCCTCTGTAGCAGGTGGGTGGAACAGTATCAGGAAATGTTTTGAAAGGGATAGACTGGTGGTGTTTTTTCTGTCCAATATCCAGTCTTGGATGATGTCTCTTTGCAGTTTCTTTCCCACGGGTGCTTGTGGAGATGATATCATGTTCAGTCAGTCTGGAGTTTTAGGGCTGGAAGGATAAAGTGTCTTATTCTACTTGTTCCTTGTTGCTCTCCGCTTGTCAAAGGAATTTCAGGTGTTCCAGAAGCTGGAAGTCAAGTGGTGAAGGAAAGCTTAGATTATTAGTGTTGCTGGTGACTCATGGTAGAGTGCAGTGCATGCAAGTATCAAGGGTAAAAAGCGTGCTTCAAGGGAAACCATGAGGACTTGTTTCCTTGAATTCTATTTTCTGTTCATGTATTTTTAAAAGAAAACACATGTTCTCTGAATTATGCAGTAGAAAAACTGCTGCATTGGACACTCATGTTCTCATATTGACTGTATCAATAGTGGCTGTGCTTCTGTAATACAGTTGCTCAGTATTTGCACAAGGAGTCAAGCATGTTTCCAAGGAGCTTAGCTTTTCCCTTCTACAGTGGCCAGCTGCTGGTACAAGTAAACATTCATGCAGCCTCACTTCTAGATTTCTGACAGCTGTAGGCATCCACATTCTGCATTGTTCATTCCTGGCATGTTTAACTGCGTTATGGCCTGATCGTTTAATCCTAAATAATTCAAAACAACTGTTAAGATAATTCAGAGTTGTGCTTGAGTACACTAGAGCGTGCCTGGGAAAGCACACAGGATGACCCAACTCAAGAGTGTTTCTGCTGATGTCTCAGGAATAACCGTGAGTGAAAGTAGGTCTCCGTGAATGGAAGAAAGCCATCTTGCACCATGTCAATCATCCACAGTTCATTTGCATTTGGGGAGTTTTTACAAGTTTTTAGTGGGAGGTTGCCTAGCTGGGTTAAGGCTAGTAGCTCAGCACCTTTGTGGCTCTGAGATGGGTAAGCAGGTTAGCTTTCTGTCTGCAGTCTGGTTCTCTGTAGAAACCTCTCTTCAGTCTGGCTCATTGTTTTCAGCCTGCACTGTTGAAGAACAGAGGTGCAAGAATTAGCGGATCCCATGTCAATTTTGACCTCTTAGAATAACAGAGAAGGGAAGCAATTTTGGGGAGGGAGGTGAAAGAAGGAGAGTAGGTAGCATATGTTTTACTGGAAGCTGCTGCTTCGATATGGAAACTCTAAATTAAGTTTTCTTCTGAGTCAGAGCTTTCAATAAAAAAGCCTTTTTTTTTTTTTTAAATTAAAAAAGCCCAAACAAAAACCATCAAAAAATGATACACCAGTATCAAGTCTCTGACACATAATGGTATTTTTTTCATCAACTTCATTATTGCTTTTTTTCAAAATTGCTCATGTAAATGAATTTCTAATTTTAAATTCTCTCTTGCAAATTCAACTTTCTTTGCTTGAAACTTTAAGCTGAAGGAAAACACTCTACAGCTTCACATTTCCTTTCCAAAAAAAAAAAAAACCACTTTAGACTGGCATGGGAAAAAATCATAATGAACCTACTGGGTTTGGGTGGCATATCTGTGGATACCGCTTTGCAAAGCTCTATATTCCTGGGGAAAGAAGAGCAGAACCACTGAAAAACCTCTCTTGAATTTCACCCATGTTGGACTCTGAGGAACTGTTTTTCCTCTTGCTGTTTCTAGGTTTAGACATATTAGAGCTCTAGAAGTAGGAGGAAATATAAGGATTTATATTTCCATTTATATTTACATTTATCCATGTAAAAAAGGTTTGTCTTTTTAATTGTTTTTTTAATAAACTTTTAAAATTTCCATATTTCATCTGATAATTAACCCAGGAGGAAAATATCAGTCATTCCTCCTGTGTTTGTGGGGGTAGGCATTTTTTTGTCCTTCTTAATGATATTTTTGGTTTTATTTTCTTCAGATGAAACAGGATATGTCATAAGCCCTACTCAAATAAGCTCCTAGCATGAAAGGAGGTGGTGTTTTACATTAGCCTGCTGCTTGTCATGTAATCATCTGAAAACGCAGAGGGGAGTGAAGAATTTTGAGAACTCCGCTACTTAGCCTTCCTGTGATGAAACAGACCTTAACTTGTTTCTAAGTGCCAGTAAGGGGGTGTGTGGGTTTTTTAGTAAAATAGTATGTCCTGTTGATCTGATTTTCAAATGAGGGGACACCAGGTTCAAGCTTGAACCTGGGCTGCGGAGAAGGGAAGCTTCATCTCTTTAAGGTTTACAGCCCTTTTTTTCTTTCCATGTACGGACAGGGCTTTGCACATCAAGGTTTAGCCCTACCTGAAGCTGCTTTGACATAACCCTGCTGTGAGGGAAGGACTGTGTTGCACATGGCTGTTTTGGGAGGTCTTGGCAAAGTTTGGGGTTTTCTTGTTTGGTTGGTTGGGGTTTTTTTTGTTGTTGTCTGTTTTGGGGTTTGTTTTATTTTTTCCCTGAAACCAAAGGTCATCTTTGAACACAACAACTAATTTATCCTCATCTCCAGCATCCAGGTTTTTCCGGAAAGCGTGGCAGCTTTGGCCTGCACCTCAGGAGAACCCATCTTGGTTTTTACCTATTTGAAGTCCCCTGAATCTATAGGAACTTATTGTGCCATCTTGGTCTGTTAAGTGATACCGCGTTTTAGTGAGAACAATACCTTCAACTTCCTAGGAGTAGCATTTCATTGTGTTATGCTGTAAAGCTCTGTGCTTTGCTGGGGGATGACATTAGCAGTGGGAACTAGAACTGTACCCGGACCATGTGAAATGATGGCCTTTCCTTATAATTTTGAACCATCACTGATTACATAGTTGTGAGGAACTGGTTTCAGATGCCTGCAGTAGTGTAGAATAACAACCTTCCTGGAACTATATATGTGGGATGAAAAATAAACTTATTTAGAAATAGTTGAAGCTCTTCATGAAGACCAGTCAATATAGTCCATGCTGGGCCGTTGATGTATGTGCTCCCGATTTAAAGCAGATGCAGGAAAGAATATTAGACTGTAAATGTCCTCATTGCAGAAGCATGAAAGAATTGAGAAAAGAGTTAAATGGAGCCTTCAATTCAGTGTTCAAAAAAGGAGTTGCCGTCATTGGTAGGTGTACCAAGCAGCTCTGTAATTGGGTCATTATTTACCTAT
Organism: Buceros rhinoceros silvestris; assembly: GCF_000710305.1. NCBI lineage: Eukaryota > Metazoa > Chordata > Aves > Bucerotiformes > Bucerotidae > Buceros > Buceros rhinoceros. Next base: position 23,731 of record NW_010394265.1, read on the forward strand.
GTCAGGCACAAGTACAAACTAGTCCAACATGTTAGCAGCTGTTGAACTGTACACAGGGCATGGATTACATTACATGCCCTATTGTTCAGTTTAAAATTAACATGCCATAATCCTCATTAAAACATCATATGTGATATTTCATTGTGGTTATTATACAGTTCTCATTAAGGCAAATTGTATTACTGAGTTACATTTAATAATGCAGTGCACTGTAACAGTTGCATATATTTCAATTAGAAATAAGATTATGCCTGTAGGACAAATTAGCGTTTTGTTTCAGTCTATAAGAAGTTAAAGTAAAATTTCTTAGAGGCAGGGCTTGTGTGGCTTGTTAGTTTTTAATAGTTGTGGATTAGCTGAGGTTTTTATTCTTTTTCCACGCATCTTTGCCACCTCATTCATAGTCTTTCAGCTTTGAGACCAAATGTCTGAACGAAGGTGGAAATAACATCAGCAGGACAAGCTCTGCAAGGTGAAAATTAGTCCTGCTCTGACTACCTTTTATCTCTTTGTCTAAGTATACTGAGAAATTCATTTTCACTGCAGCCAATCTGTCTCCTTCTACCAGCTTTAAATTTACCATAGCTCTAGGAATTTAAGATAAGAATTTGAACAACTAAATTTAGTCAGAAGAATTTTGTGCCTTTTTTTTTTCTGAGGAAATGGCTTGGTAACGTAATTGTCATCATGCTTCCCCCTGAGTATCACCTTGGATTTGATTAAGAACAACTTTCCTCAGTGCTGCTGTCATTAAGTGTTGCTGATGTAAAATGTCAGACAGGTTCAATTCTGGTCTTGGTGTTTTCAGCATTCATCCTCAGCCTGGCACTGTTGTGCATTTCAGTGTCACTCTGTCACAAAACCCCATATGTGAATTGCCTGTGGAATTACTGTATTAGACTACTGTGTTAGACATGAACAATAACAGCTGCATAAAATAGAATGCATGTACATGCTTGTGGGTTCAGGTGGTTTTGTTTTTTTTCCACTGTTATGGAGATGCTTTTGTTCTACAGAATAGCATCATAAAAGCTGAATGTAATTCTAGGTATGGAGACTGGAGCAAAGTGTGGGCTTGCATTACCATTGAGATGCAAGTGAACAGTAGCTGCTTGTAAATATGTATTCTTGCTACAGATAGGTTGGCAGTCCTGCTAGCATTCAAATTACAGCCTTGAGATAGGTGTTCAATAGTGTAAGTGAATTGAAGTTGTATTTATAAATCTCTTGTGTAACAAGTAGCATTCAGTGATAAATACTCTACCCCCATATACTTTGTGCAGCTGTGTACATACATAATGGATATATTTATACTTAAGAGCTATATGAGGTGGGGTCAAATCCTTCATGGTTGCCTATTGTAGGATAAGGAAAATTCAGTTACCTCTGTGTCTTCTCTCCTTTTCCCAACTAGACACTTCCTTGACCAAGGCAGACATAGTTATTTCACTGAATGTTTTCTGCTTCTAATTTGCTGAGAATATTATGTTCTTTAGGATGATCTGTAACTCTCATGGGGCCATAACGCGCTAACGGACAATGTCACCATCTCGATATAGAAGGGCGTACTTGTGCTCAGTTACAAAAAAGCCCAGGGACAATTTTGAAAAACGCCAGCTGAAGCCTGACTTCTACTGTGTTTAATAAGTGTATTTATGGGGAAAAATTAACAGGCTCATCTGGAAAGAAAAGGACTCTTGATATAATCTCAAACTCTGTAATTGCAAACTAGAGGTCATGTCCTGTAGTCCGCACTTATTCAATTTATACCAAAATAGCTAAGTGCAAACCGGGTATAAAGCAAGGACCAGTCTGGTTCTTTAAGTTACAGATTTAGTCAGAATAAGAATAAGAAAATGCAAACAGAAGAATGGGTTTGAGTTTAAATGACAGTCAGATTTCGCTTTGTTTCTTGATGAGAGAAAACGTACTCCATGGAAGACTAAGATTTCATAGAAACGGGTTTTGATAAGTAGGAAATCTGAGAGAAGAATTCCAGACATCTCTAGAAATTTACAAACTTCCATTTACTTGTAGTATACCTAAAAAGAATTAGATACAAAGCAGAAAAAATTTAATAACTTTGGTGTTATCGACTTGAAGTGTTGTGCTGAACTTAATGACGTGTTCGCAGTATCCTCTGCTATCTTGTTCATAGTTCAGGACTTGTACTTGTTTGCTTGGTGAGCATTAAATAAAAAAATCCTTCCAAAATAGGTTATGTCAGGCTTCTGGCTGAAGCAATTGGCGTGAGGATGGAAATATATCAAGCTGGGATCCAAGCAACGCAGCCTGCCTTTGAAGGAGATGTGGAAATGTATTTGTATTTTGTATGCAATCCACACTGCTATGAGGAACAGCAGTATCATTGTTTAAAATAAGTTAAAGATGTATTCAGAAGAAATAACTATGCACTTTACTGTATATTTTTGCTTGTTTTTAGCTTCATCTGGCTTGGATGATTCAAGGTCCTGGTTGAAACTGGAAATACAATACAATTCTTGTACAATAGCATTAACAGAATGTCTTTCTTCTCTAGCATGAGCTGAAGCTGCAGACGTCTAATTTGTTTACCTCTGCATAATCTATTGTTTAACAGAAGAAATTAAAAGCCTTGAGTCATAATTCTCACTGCAGAGGTGAATCGCAATCTGTAAGAAAGTGTCACCATGTTTCTGATGATGAATGCCATACATATTTATTAGTCCTCACTTAAAAGATTAATTTAAATTAGTATCAGGTTGCAAAGCGAGCATAGAATTTTACTAATGTGAAAGGAAAGAACCAGTTGTCTTTCAGATGAGCTTGTGCTTATAATACTTGCTTAAACGATAAAAAGTGTTTTGAAACACCACTTTCTACAGACCATGGGAGTGAGTGGTAAGTTAAGATATCATTTTGAGTCTGATAATCTAAGACCAAACTAAGCAGAGAGGAAGATTTTCTGCCCTATTTTGTCTGAAGGCAGGAGTGCTCCAATTTCCTTTCACTAAACCCCTCCTAAAACCTTCATAGCTTTTGGGGGATTAACAGAACTTTAGTGCATCTTTGATAAATTTGATTTTTAGGTCTCAGCAGCTGGTACTTTACCTCAGACAGATTGTGCTCATCTTTCCTCCCAGAAGACATGACTATTATAGAATATTCATTTTAAGATCTTCATCCAAGTCAGGTACATCTTGGTAGCAAAATGAAAATCTAATCTTTTGTTGTTGTTTCTACTGTGATTTTTAGAGAACACATTCTGTGAGCTGTTTTGATGAAAACTTTCTGCAACAATGAAGTTGGAAAGTTCATTGTTGAAAATTCCAAAGCTATGTTTACAACAAAAGCAATCAAAACCAGTACATAATAATATTCTTTTTCACCCAGTCTTTGCCTTTAAACCAATTAATAACTTAATGCCTTGTACGCAGGACACTGAAAATAGGGATAAATCAGAGCTGACACTGCTCGGTATCCCACCTTCACCCAGGGAAGTCCCTAAGTAGTTAGTTAAGACAGCTCTGTGGTTACTTTGCCCAACAGCTGGATGAGAATAGCTTCAGTGTGGTGAAGACACTTTAAAGTGTTTTCAGGACTGAGCTCTTAAATCTTGTACCTTGCTGTAATTAGCATTGATACTGGCAAGCAAAAATTAATTCAATGGGATGTTATCTCAGATTTGTTCATTGAACTGGTGACAGTGTCGAAGGCTGGTCAGTGGAGCGTGAGGGGATGAGAGCAGAAACTACCTTTACGTGCTTTGAATTGAGGAAACACCTTGCTGACCAGCAGGTACATGAAGATCAGTCCTCTCAAACCCTGGTGCTTGCTAAGCTTGGAGCTAAGCCTCCTACTGCAGACAAGAAGCAGGTTTGCGTAAGCTTTAACCCTTCCATGGAAGAATACCTTTTAGAAGCTGTCTTACTACTTTTTTAGCCAACTGCAAGATCTCCTGGACAAAGGTGAGGGTTGTAATTGCTTTTCTTTTCTATTTTCTACCCACTACATATTTTCCAACGTGAGCAGAGAGGAGTGGTCTTGTAGAAAAACCCGTGAGGATGATGCCTCTTTGTAGTATTCACCGTACAAACTTTATTGCACCTGCTTTAGCGTTTGCCTTGTGCTCTGAGTGACCCAAGAGTGATCTTAGGACTGTGTCATGAAAGACTTGATTCAAGTGGGTCCAACCAGCATTTCACAAGCATTGTTCATTCTGGCACTTCTGGGACTTTGCAACCTTTTGTTTATTTTAAAAAAATGCACTAGCTGTTGATTATAACCCCTTTAAATAGCTCTAAATGTGTTCCCAAATTTACTTACTTCTCTGTAGCAATGAATCGTTTGAAAGTGCTCTCCAGTGAAATCGCTCACTGCTTGTAGTCCATGTGTGCTTTGATTGCTATCATTATCTCTCTGAAGCTCCACTTCGCCACTCAGTGTTCGCTATGGAAATATTCACTGCTATGTTGACAGTGATTAAGTACATTTGATTCCAGCTCGGACCTAAGAGGGTTTTTGTTTTGTGCAATGAAACTGCCTTTAAAAGATATGAAATAGGATAACTACCCCCGTGTGCATATCTAAATCAACTGTTAAACTGCTACGTTGCTTCATTCTTTTACTTTTTTTTTTCCTCGCCCGAACTTTATTCAGTTTTGGTTTTTAAGCTAAAACAAGCTTTAAAATTGAGAACCCTGTTACTTTCTAGCAGAAACATCTGTGGAGGCAAACACATTTTAAGCTAGCTGGAGTTATGGAGAAGACAATTTTGTGCATGCGTGACAACTTTCAGTTCAACCAACAGTCAGGTTTTATTTATGGGTAGTACGTGGTGGGCAGAGGTAGATCAGCAGTAAAGGCAGTCTTTATTGTGGAAAGCTGATTGCTAAGGCAAGCAGGTGAATTTAATGAAGATGAAGGGTTATCTCTATTATTTCATGGTGAAAAAGTTTCTTTCAGTGAGAAAACTGGGTTTTCTCTTCTATTTAAAAATACCCAAATAAATTAAAGCAGTTCACAAAGTTATGCAGGAGTTAACCCCAGGGAAATATAGGACCCAATGACAGTGTGCACAGCCCTGTAGAAGAATTTTCTGACATAAACTTAGTGTCTTCGATGCATGACCACAGGAAAGGTGCTGCTTCTGCTGAGGTTATCATCCAGTCATGAGATTTTTGAAGAATAAAGAATTTCAGAAAAAGGAGTAACCAGGGTAACTGCCCTGTGAAACATCTCTATTTCTGAAAATGAGTAAAAATAGTAATGGAAGGAAACTGCAAAACTAAAGATAAACATTATATCATATGTTCTTAGGAAGATGTTTTTTCCTCCTACACCATCCCGTCACATTTTGGGCTGGACAGGAATTTTTTCCATCACGTTTCAGCTTAAAATTAAATATTCCCAAGGAAATAAGCTGACCTTTTGATGAAGGAAAACGTAGTAAAGATGTAGATTTTAATAGGCTTAGTTGTAGGGCAATGCAAGGCTCGCTTTTTGAGCTGTCTCTGATGAAAGCAAATTAGAAGGACACCCAGTATATAGGAATCTGATTTTAACAAGTAAAGCTTGTAGTCAGAGTCCCCCTAGTCTTGGTGAGCTCAGTAGAAGACTCAAAGTAATAAGACACGTTTGGCTGAGTGACCAAGTATGTTTGCATGTGCAGGTTACTAATGCGTGGGTTTTCCTTAGAGCTTCTGTCTGGTGAGTTTGTCCTGTGTTGTGTGAGCTTGTTCTGTCTGGTGAGCATGTGAATCGCGTCCTTGACCAAGCTGTGCTTCCTCAGCATTAAGGAACAGAAAGAAGTTTGGATGGAGGAAAAAAAGGTGTATTTTTCTCTCAAGGGCTGTATTCATTGGGACTTCAACACCTTCACAATTTCCTAATAATAGCAGCTATATAACTTTTATTTCTAGCATTCCTTTGAAACACTTTTGGGATGAACCTGAATGATGGGCATTTTGCTCATGCTCCATGAGGTGCTGCTTTACCTGAGCCTACCCAAATGTAAATATCAATAAAGGTGGGCCTGACGTCACCTCTACAATTAATAACAATTTCTCCCATCATCTCTAAGTATGATGCCCTCAGTGTAGGGAGGACTGTGCTGTATTTTGCAATGTGCTGTGTATCATCTCTGCATGAATTGATAATTGTGATGAGGTAGCAATTAGAGATGTCTGGTTTTGAGATACTACCCATTTTTATGTGCTTTGTGGTATTACTTGCCTCTCACTGAGGCTTATTTAAGGAACAGGACTGATTTCTTCATGGGGAAAACCTCTTTACTGAACTGGTATCTGTTCTTAATGTATGGGCTAACTATATGCCTGTGTTCTAGGAAGATACAGGACCTTGAGACTCTCCTGGCTCTTCTCCTGAGAGCTAATTGTTCTCCCTAGCATTCAGAAGGTTTCCAATAAATCTCTTTCAGCCCTAAACACGTAGGGAAAATAGTGTAATAAAAATCAAAGTGAGACCTTATGAAAGGGAAAGGTGTTATTTATTTACAAAATGTTTAAACAAGTTGATTTTAAGTGTTCATACTTTTGCACTTAGATTTAATTCTCTTACGTCTGTATACCCACAAGCACCAAGTTGAGCACATCCAAGTGAACTGACTGCAGAAAATAATGACAGCAGCTGTCAGTTCCTCATGTCTGAGACGTAGCTCTTGACAGTGGTGACTAACTAGTTCCTGGGGAGGTCCTTTAAGGTCTTTAGGAGTCATCAGCAAGGCCTCAGGACCTTGCTGGCTACAGCTTTCATAAATCTTTCTGTGTTGCTGCCTATCGTCTGTGGTTTTTTCCCCTCATTTTGAATATGGATGAGGTCTGACCTCCTTTTGGTTAACCAGAAAAGGTTGTGTATACATCATATGCTACGACTTTTTTGCCATTCTTCTGCAGGCAGGATGCAGAGTCTTCATCTCAGTGTGCAGGCTTTGTGGTTTTGCCATAAGGAACGTGTTCCTGCTAGAACCAGTGTCCTGGGAATGGGTTCCTTCATTATCAATGAAGGTGCTTTCTCTTTCCC
>NW_010394265.1:30828-37148 GCF_000710305.1 Buceros rhinoceros silvestris
TTTCCCTTTGTGCTGCTTTCTGATGCTTCATGCATGTTTCTAGTCACAATTCATTCACATCAACTTCTGGATAACATTTTTGTTACAAAGCTAGGCAGTCATTGGGTAAAACACTTAGCAGAGATGTACCCTTTCCTTAGGTTGTATATAGAGAACCACCTACTACAAAACTACCTTTTGAAAAGAATATTATTTTTCTTTTCCCTCAAGCACTCAGAATGCTTATTAATATCTGAAAACTTAAAAGAAACCCAAATAAACAAAAATAAAATCATACACAGTTTGGCTGATCATGCAGTAAGTTAGTGCTTCTGAAAATTCTTTTTGGACTGCAATAGCTTTCTGTTGGCAGCACAGAAATCCTTAAATTCAATGTGCAACGTGAAAATACAAACTGATAAAGCAGACCCAGTTACTTTTTCCCTCTGTGCTAAGCTGTGTTAAACTATGTTGGGTGAAAGGGAAGACATTATAAAATTACTCATAATAGTTTATTGCTAGTAGTACAGTAACACATGGAATTGTGACTGTAGCTGTAGAGGCAAGAGTCTTCTAGGATTTCTACCTTTTATCTTGATTTACTCCACATAAGATCTTCACGATTGTATTGGGGTTTTTTTGTTTGATTGGTTTTCTCTGGGAGCAATTTTTTCAATATTTCTTGCTTCTCTGTGGCACATGTCTCTGAGACTCAATAGCCGAAATAGCAGAGCAATTAAGAATAACAGAGAGATTCTTAGCAGTGGAGGTTGGTGGTCAAAATAGGTCCTGTTATGTTGTTAAACCTCTAAACTGTTTATTTAAAATTTGAGATAGAAATGTGTGTGGCTTCTACAAGCAGTTTTACAGGGCTTTCATAATGCTTGGGGTTATGTGCTCTTTGCTGCAAGTGATAGTTGGTTGATTTTGTGCTAAGAGAAAGTGGATGGTCACATTTCTATGAGTTCAAAAATCTAGAAGTTAGGTACACGGAAAGAAAACATCATGATGAAGAGCTGAATTTTGGAAAATAGAAAAACAAAGTGGAGATCGTGTCTGCTTTCTTGACTTTTGGGGTTTTTTGGTAAGTCATTTCAGTGCTCTGTGAGAGGTATTCATTAAAAATTTGCTGCCTTCTCCTGCGTCTTGCTATTTCATTGTGAATAAGCATCATATTTCTATTTGAAATAACCAAGAGGAAAGAAATAAGAAAGATTAACGACCAGCATAACCTGTTGGTTATGTTTGCAGTCTCTGGTTTTGTCATGTGATGTGGTGTTTTCAATGTGACAACACTGAATCAAAGGGCAAATCAGACTTTTCAGTTGTTTGAAGTATTCTAAAATTTGGGTTGGTTTCTTGTTTCTGTTGGTGTGTTCAATTTTTTTTCATTTTAATTGCTTGAAATCTTTGGTCTTGAAGGAGTCAGATTTTAGTCTTTTCCTAATTTGCTTTCATAATTTTCTTAGTAATATTCCTGTGGAGGTATCTCTGAAGGAAGCAATTTGCTTTGTAGACAGGTCTTTATGTAACTAACGCTTCTACTGTTTGTTCTCTGTGAGGCTTGCAGAGAACCAATACTCTGTGCATTAATAATGCAATAATACTCTGAAAAATTACTACCCTGGTATGTTGCAGTCAAAGTAAAGAGCCTTAGGCCTCCGCAGGTAGGATTCAAGTCACAGATTGTTCATCTTTTTTAAACAACCCAAACTCAAAACAGCTTTCAACTGAACTCCATCTTTCATCATTCCCCTCATTACTTGCTTACTGTTGATGCTGGTGGATGCCACCACTTTTCACTCCTTTCCTAGACCTTCTTCTTCCAGAGCAACACAATATTTGGGAAAAAAACATGCTGGCTTTGCTAGGGAAGATCTGACATGGCTTATGGATGGTTTCAGCTATGCGTGGCATCAGCACCAAGGATTTTTGTTTGTTTTTGTTCTTTTCTCCTCCCTGTAGCAACCAAATGTAATATCAGCTTAATGTTAATGTTAAAAACCTTCTATTTAATCTGTCTTTTTATGTCCATTTTTCCTGGTTGTTTATCAGCATTGATAAACAACATCAGGTCTGGAGTCCACAATGTGACAATAAGGTCAGTGTTTGGAGATCTTGACCGATACGGTTTGTCTCAAAGAGGTATAATGAAGTTCATAGGAATGTGTATTTACTTTTCCTATGACAAATGTAAAGGGTTGAATCATGTACAGAAGCCTGTGTGGATTTTTAGGTTGGTTTTTTTTCCTTGTCATCTTATCAGCACAGCTTTACTTTTGCTTGTTTACATGGCAATGCCATTCAGTGGCTTTGATGGATCTTTAAATAACACCTTTGTTTAGGGTTCTTATGCAGGAGTGCAGGAAGGAACATTTTCAGAATTGCCTTTAGGGAGCTGGATATAGTCAGTGCTGACCCTGCAAATGTTCAGAGATGAAAATAATGGTTGGATTACAGCAATTCACTGTGCAGGAAGGAAGCACAAGATTGCACATTTAAAAAAAATAAATTCCTCATGAATTTTAAAAAAATCATTTAAGTTATTTCTTGTATCTTTTTTGTAGCTTGCTCTTCTTTTTTAAAAAAGCACCTATAGTCATTGAATCACCCTGACAAAAAATAACCTAACCCCTCCAAAATACCAAACCTCAAACAAGTTTTCCAACAGTTAATGTGACAACACTACTACATTTGGTGTAAGAATGGCTACGCAGAGTTGTAGAGCCTGAATTGTGCTGGAGGTTAAACAAGGTGACATAAAGGTCCCTTCAAGCCTCAGAAATGTGTATATCTAGATACATAGTGAGACAGTGTCAGGTACATTACTAGGAGTTTCTTTCCATATCACCCACAACTGATAGCTTGCTGGGACTAATCCCAAGTATAAATGAATCCTGTGGGGCTTGTATTCCTGTCTTTTGAATTGGTAATGAAATGAAGGCTGCAGTGAAATGCCTTGGTGGAAAAAGTCGGTGACAGCACTTGGTGCCTCTAGTTCAGCAACTTAGAGACCTGGGATTCTCTTCCTTTGCATGTTGATGAAAGTCTACAAAATCATGAAGGAATAGCCCTAAAGCAAACTTACTTGTTATATTATGTGATGGTCTGTTTTCTAGCAATCTTAGCAAAAAACAAGGAATGAAACAGCAAATGGGCAGAGCCTTGCACCATGTTCTCACAGAGGGAGAGGTCTCAGCACTGTCTCAGAGACTGCACTGTAATTCACATTATAGAGGCACATCTGGAGGTCCCCAAAGTGGTTACGTTGTGAACCACTGGTAGCTAATGTAGATTGGAAATGAACTAGTTTTCAAAATAAAATGAAAACTTTTCCACTTGTCCAAATTACCTATATTTTAATGTATTTGTTGAGTTATGGAATACTGTTTACTTAAAGAAGTTAAAACGAACTGTTTACTGGTTAAAAAAAAAGTAAAATACTAAAGCAGGACTTGGAGACCTAGTCCCCACTTGTGTGATTGAAAGGCACTTTTCCTCACTGAGGTCTCTGCTATTAAGAGAAGTGTTACAATAGTGAACGTTGCCAGAAATCTGTTTGGACTGCGGAAGGTGTGAAAAGCTTAATTATGAGTGAGTAAGCTCACGCTGGCTGGCATGGAAATGCAGATACTAATTTTGCACCTGTCATATTTTCACGCTGCAGTTGCTTGGCTTATTAGCTATTACTTTTCCACTAGCTCCAAAATCCAACCTTCTCCCTCTGCACTTCCAAAAATCATAAAGTTGTGCTTTTGGTAAAGGATGCTGAACAAACACTTCGTTGTGGGAAGTGGGGGTGTGTCAAGACTTGATGCCTTGTTTCTGAAAAATGTACCTTGTTTGAACACAGGTAACTCACCTTTTGACTTGTATCCTTGGCCCCATCTGGAGGGCTGGAAAGTCAACAGACCTCTTGAAGTGCTCTGGTTTGTTTTTTGTATACCAAGTTTTCTGAAGTGCTGCCTCTCCTCCAGCTCTAGCTCAGGAGTTCAGGCCTGTATAGTTTTTATGGAGAAACTATTCCTGAGTGCAGACTTGAGTTGCATTTGATGGTCCTGTGCAGAACAAGCAGCTTGGGCATGTGGAGTAAGTACACAGTGGAATCTGAGTCCGTCTGGCCATAAAATGGAGCTATACTTCTCCACTGAGTCCATAAGGCAGAGGTGGGTACAAGCTTGCAGAGAGAAAGACCTGATGCCTCTTCCAACTGGAAAAAATAAAATTTTGGCTTCATAATGTACCCAAAGAGGTAGTTTCTCCTTTGGAAGGACTAGCTGTTGGACATGAACTCTCAAGTAGATTGGCATTCTTGAAAACATATCTGACCACCTGTAGTTTTGACAGGTAGATGTCTGAGATGATGTTAAAGCTTACAAAAGGTTTTGTTTTCAGGTGGCAATTACTGTCTACTTGTTTTACTACATTAACAGTGTAAGTCAAATTTCTAAATGTTGCCAGGGACATGAATTACTATGAAGCTGAAAGAGATGTGTTCAGTAACAAAGTGTGTTTAAAAAAAAAAAAAAAGCTGTTTCCAAGAAATGAGAGCAAAGTGCCTTTGACTCATATGGAAATTTATGGATATCCATGAATTTATGGATATCTTGAAACAAGGAAACCTAATGAGTGGTGTAGCTTTTTAAAAAAGTTATTCAAATTATGGAAGCTGTCCCATATTGTATATCTGTTGCGTTGCAATGGAACTTTCCAGATGAAGCCTTATTCAATTTAAACTTCTCAGACCAGCTCTGTGAGTGTGTTTTCCTCTAATATTTATTGGATTTAATACTTGAAGAGGGGGCAGGGAGCTGGCAGATTGCACCAGTGGTAGGGGACTTAACACCAAATAACAAGATCGTATTGAATGACTTGCATGTGAGTTAGTGCATCTCCATACGGTCTTATCCAACTCAGTCAGGCTATATAATAGCACAAGTTGGGCATCGTGATTATTCTCGCAGGATTAATGTTGTAGCTCTGAATTCAAAGTGCTTTTCAGCTGTCCATAACGTGCCTTGTATGTACTGCTTGGTAGGCAAGTCTAGTGATGGGGAAAAGCAATATTATTTAATACATTTTTTTTTCCCTGTGAGTTTTCTTGATTCTACAATCTGTTAATAAAATTGAAGTATGTTTTGAAGCTAATTGACATTAAATCTTTCAAATTTCAGAGAGGAGGCTCTGAGTCTTCAGCAGATGGTTGGAAATGAAATGCACATTGGGGGAAACAGAGACTCTGCCAAATCTGGACCTTGAACAGAGCTAGTCAAATAAACAGAAGTGAGACACAGCAGGGATGGTTTGGAACAGGCTTTATTATGGCCAGAAAGCTTCAGGCTGTGAATGACCTAATCAACCTAAGCTCCAGACATGTACCTAAATTAGTTTCTGCTCTACCATCATAGCACTCTATTTTGCATCACACACAAATACTATCCTAACAGTGCTTCAAAGTGGAAGGTTATAACTGTTTCTGCTTTTCCTCTTCTCATTGTATTTGTTCTATTCAACTTCCCCAATGCCTGGATTCTTAATTTTCTCCTTTTATTTTCCCCATCCTTTTCCCAGAGTCAATTCTAGACTTTTCATGCATTTTGTAAGTTTCAAATGTCTTGTTCTTGTGGTCCTACAAGAACAAGGAGTAATAGGAGCAGAGCTGCTTGGTGTTGGAGGGCTCTGCAGGGCAGTTCAGTTCCCAGTTATCCCAAAGGATTTCTGTGTGACCTTCTCTCCTGTCTCATTTCCACGTTTGTAAAGCGGAGATAAAATAACGTGCCCTACCAAAGAAAGGGAAGGCATGCTTTGTGTTATATAAAGCACCGTTCGAACGGGGTCTCTTGCCATATGAATTTCCTACCCTGCGTGGTCTCTGCTTCAGTTAAGACTACCGCATGTTACTGGAGTAACAAACTAGCTTGGCTTGCTTCAGTTCATTTAACTAGGCTTGGCATGATTTCATATGTGCTGGCCACAGACATTATTAGTCTGTGTGTTCCTGCTAGGACAACTGTCTGCAAAGACTATCATAGAGTGTCACAGGGATGTGGACTTCTTCTGAAAACACTTGTGCAAATAAGAGGCAAAAAATTATATAGCATGACTGATCATGTTTAAGCAGTAGCCAGAGCAATGACAAAATACTATGGGCACCCTTCATTTAATAACTACATAGCTACTAAGTAGCATCGTGTTGGCAACCAATATTTAAAAAATAGTTCAATGTGAAATATCGTATGGCGTCAACTTGTCTCACTGTGCTGTGAATTTGGTTACCAAACTGGCCTAATCTTATTTCTTAAATAAGATTATTTCTAATAATTTCTAATTTTTTAATTTTT
>NW_010394266.1:0-221 GCF_000710305.1 Buceros rhinoceros silvestris
GGACCTCCTGAGGCCACCACGAGGTGCAGCCCACCCAAAAGGAGACCATGGGCTTGTGGAGGGAAGGAGGAAGGTCCTGCTCTCGGTGGAGATGTCCCTGCTCACGGCCTTTGAAGGTCCTTTCCAACCCAAACCATGCCTCGATTCGATGATTCCAAGATAAGACCCTGCCTTGCGCCACGGCTCCACCTCCCAAGAGGGAGCAGAAGTCTCACGAGCAA
>NW_010394266.1:953-1375 GCF_000710305.1 Buceros rhinoceros silvestris
GGGGGAGCCGTTACCTCGTGGCCTCTCCATGCCGCGGTGGGGAGCGCGGGGGCTCCTGCCCTAATCCCAAGCTTTTGCTCATCCTGACGCTCGTCCCCCCCCCACCAAGTCATTGATATGGAAATGCGTTCCCCGCTCCGCGGCAAGGAGATATTGGCGGCAGCGCGCGGTGCTTCGCCAGAGGTGGGGCGGCCGCTGAAGCCTCCGGTGACAATGGGGATGATTGTGATGAATAGGCCGCCACAAATAGGCGCTGATTAATTGCGGCGGCGCAGAGAGGGCTGGAACCGCGGCGGTTGCCGCTCGGGCTCGGGATAATGGTCATCATCTGCCTTGGAGTGTCATCCAGCAGCGGAGGGCTCGGCGCTGCCGGCGCAGCCAGGTGGCTGCTTTCAAGGGGTTTTGTGCCAGCCGAGCGACGT
>NW_010394267.1:0-258 GCF_000710305.1 Buceros rhinoceros silvestris
GAATGGGCAAGAGAAAGGATGAGTCAATAGGAGTCAGCAGTGAGCTGGTGACGGCCACAAACTTGGTGTGCTGCAGCCAGCCAAGGTGGGGGGAGACATGTGAGGGTCTGCCCCAGTGTGGGACATCCCCGGCCACCACATACACAGACAGGACAAGGGGTGATGGTTAAACTGGGAGAGGGAGATTCAAACCAGAGAGAAGGAAGAAATGTTTGACACTGAGGGTGGTGAGAGCCTGGCCCAGGTTGCACCGAGAGG
>NW_010394267.1:593-2120 GCF_000710305.1 Buceros rhinoceros silvestris
GCACCCAGCACCGTGGTTGCTATCTGGGGGCAGCATGGCCCCACTATCCCCCTGCACCCTGTCCCCTGGGGACATCCCTGTTTGAGTCCCCTCATCCCCTGCCTCAGCCCAACCTGGTGCTGGGGGAAGCGCTCCCCGACGCGCCGGAAGAGCTGCCGGAAAGCGGCGCGGATGACGGGGGGACACATCGGGGCCGACTTGATGATGGCATCCAGCAGTTCGCCCAGGTAGGACTGGAGGTGCTGGCGGCCCTGCTCGATCACCTCCCCCTCCGTCTGCACCCGGTGCAGCCCCGAGCACCTGCGGGCACCAGCACCCTCAGCCCCCTGGCCAGGACCACCCCTGTCCCCACTCCCCGTGCACCCCTTACCCGACGTCTTTGATCTCCACCTTGCCGGGGTCCAGCTCCACGTACTTCTTCTCCTCGAACACGCGGGTGATGGTGGGACCCAGGACGGTGTGCAGGTATGGCATCCCCCGTGCACCCCTTACCCGACGTCTTTGATCTCCACCTTGCCGGGGTCCAGCTCCACGTACTTCTTCTCCTCGAACACGCGGGTGATGGTGGGCCCCAGGACGGTGTGCAGGTATGGCATCCCCGTCACCTGCCAAGGGACCATGCAGGGGATGGCAATGGGGGGCATGGCCACAGGTTTGGCATCCTACACCCCCTTGGGACCTTCTCCAACCTCCCAGCCCCGGGGGAAGACACAGCCCCACCAGTCCTCCCAGTCCTCTCCCCAGGAAACGGCCCCAGTGGGGTCAGCCCAGAGCCAGGGTGACCTGGGAAGAGCAGGTTTTGGGTGGTGGGGCACCTTGAGGAAGGACTCCATTGACTTTGAGGCCAGGGAGTTGCTCCGGAACAAAGTGTTGGGCTCGCCTGCAAGACAGAAGAGGGTCTGTGGCCTGAGGGATGGCCACAGGTCATGCCCCAGGCAAGCTGCGATCAAGGGGGGCATTCACAGGGCCTCTGCCCTCCATCCCCGGCCAATCCACGGGAGGGACAGGGATTCCCTAACCTCAAACCACCCGCTCCACCACCAACCTCAGCCAGCCTCAGCCCATCAGTTGCTTGGGATGAACCCAATAGGTTCCCACCCAGAGCACAGTGTGATGGCTGAACCTCAACTGTCACCCCAAAAAAATCACTGCACAAGGTCCCAGAGGTTTTGCAGCGCCAACAGATGGTTGGAAGCCTCCGGCTCCACTCCGTGCTCCAGCCTTACAGGGCTTGGCCAGCTCCAGCTCAAAGAGCAGGTCCAGGAACTCCTTGACCAGCCCTTGGCCCAGGAAGAGCTTGACCAAGTTGACGGCGACCTCCTGCCGGCACTCAGCTGTGGTGGTTTCATCCAGGAGGGTGACCAGGTGAACTTGGCCATCCTGCAGGGAGAGGCACCACGATGCGATGGCCAGAGGGAGATGTGTGCCCCGGCAGAAAGCTGGAGGAATGTGGGTGCCCTGGCAGGGCTTTGCAAGGACCCCTCACCTGGCGCCCTGACTTCACCTCCTGGCACAGGAGCTGGACCA
>NW_010394267.1:2352-2680 GCF_000710305.1 Buceros rhinoceros silvestris
GCTGCCTCGGTGCCTGTGGGACCACGGGGTGGGTGGTGGATGGAGGGATGGAGAAGGTCTTCACCAAGCAGGAGGTGGCCTGACAGCCCGGGAAAGCCTGGGCAGGCAGGTGGGGCAGCCCTGCACTTGCCCCCGCTCCAAGATGATGGCGTTTCCAGGAGCTGCCCCTCCAAAGGGATGACGCTTCCCAGAAACAACCCCCTCCCCGACATCCCTGCAGGCACCGAGACCACCCCTGGGACACCCGAAGCCCCCTGTGATGAGACTCACTCATCCTCCCTCGGCTTGGACTTCTCCGGCCACAGCCTGAACCATCCCTCCTCCTGCC
>NW_010394267.1:2848-3261 GCF_000710305.1 Buceros rhinoceros silvestris
CTGGACACTGAACACAACCTGGGAGGGGAAGGCAGGAGGGGGTCGAGCGGGCAGCCAGGCAGGGCCCCCCGAGCGGCGATGGCGTCTGGGGACTCACCTTGCCCAGGAAGTCGTTCCTGCCAACGAGGTCCCAGTCCCACACCTCCACGCACAGCCTCTCCCCAGCTGGCTCGGCCAGCTCGAACTCGAAGGTCTCGTTCCAGCGGGGGTAGCAGGACTTCTTGACCACCTGCAAAGGCAAAAGGCAGCGGCTTCACCCGCCCTCGCCGGGTGGATCCCCAGGGACACGGAGCCGGGGGTGCCGGGGCACAGGGATGCTCCTGGGCTTCCCAGTGGGATGGTTTCACCTGCGGTGCCGGCAGGTTGGGGGGATCATGAAGCCGTACTCAAGGTGCTTTCCTGGCACTTTCCCT
>NW_010394268.1:0-5660 GCF_000710305.1 Buceros rhinoceros silvestris
TGTTTTACCTCGGCCAAACCGGTGACAACAATTCTGAAATTTCTTACCACCGTAAATGAGACTGAAAACTGAAATGGTAGTTATAAAACTACTGGTTTTGAAAACCTCTGGAAATCCTCTTTACTTTCAGTAATGTTGGACAGCTGTTGTTATTTTCTAATGTAACATGAACCTCCGTGTGTGTGTGTGCTGGTGCCCATCTGTGCGAGCTGGAGTGCGAGGGGAACACATCACTCCTTCCACACCCGACAAAACTACCGAGTAAAGTGTTTACGTGAAGCAAATCAGTGCATGATCATGAGGGGGAAAAAAAGGTCAGAGAATCAAAGATGCTGAAAAAACCAAACTCATTTTAATTCTGAGTCTCTCGAAAATGTATCTCCTGAAAACATCAAAAACCAACATGTTCCTGTTGGTGTTTGGCTCTGAAGAAACAGCTTTTTCTGATGGGAAATTGTTTCATGAAACATTTTCCAACCAGCTTTAGCACAAATGCCTCCAATTTGTGTGAGAAAGTGAAGAGTATATTTTATTTCAGCTTCAATGCCAGCAGTGTGCAGGAAAGTGGCCTCTTTAATAGCAGCCTTTGAGTCAGGGAAGTGGCGGTGAGGAACATCACCCTTAATGGGACCATAGCCCTGACGGTCCTCTGTCCCTCTCCTGACCTTGAGTAAGCAAAAGCATTGTTGTGAAATCCCTCTCAGTACAGCCTTGCTTCTGCAGACAAGCTCACAAAGTCAAATAAGGATTGAACTGCCAAATTTCTGGACGCTCAGAGCTGCTCATTGCTTTACCATGTTACTCTTTTCTTTTTTTTTAACAAGCAGGAGAACTGCCAGCTAGAGCAGAACTTCTCCACAGCTGCCCACCTTCCTCTTTTCCTCTGCTCACAGTTGCTGTGTCCCCCTGGTGTTCCTGTATGTGTGCTGGATCCTTTAGCTGGATCAGCCTCTGAAGCAGCGTTTGACTTGGAGGGCTCCCTTAAACTCAGGGAGGAACTGGCTTCAGAGCTGCTTGTGGCTGCCAGAGGGACTGACAGAATTCATACTGTGCTTTTCCCTGCAGAGTTTGAGACAAAGTTTTTGTCTTTGCTTATTTGTTTCCATATTTCTTCATCTGGCCTTTCGTGGGCCTTTTTTCCCCCCTGCTCTGTTATGCTCCTGTGAGCTGTGCAAGATTCTCCAGGAGCGTTAATTCTGGTTGATATTTGTCATCACAAAAGATGCCTTGAATTCTCTGTGTCTGTGTGTGTGGGGGGAAATTTCAGTATTTGATGTATAAGTTTGCTTTCTTTGTTTCTTTGGTTTTACATTCTGTAGAAATTCTGCAGGATGGATTTGAAGCCTGGGTTGACAGAGAGCCTCCAAACAGCGAGAATTTACCCGTGAGAAGTAGCCTTTGAAGCTAGTTCAGGTTTCCAAGCTCCTAATTAAACGGAGAAGTTGCAACAAGACACAATACTGTGCATAGGTGGTGGGGTGGATATGATGTCATGGCTCAGGTATGAGTTTCAGAGTGGACTTTGCTTGGCTTTTTGCTTGGCTTGGACTTTGTTGTCTCTGTGGCCGGAGACAACAGCTCCACCAGAGAACAGCTCCAAGCCCATGCAGAGTAACCAGTCAAATGGTTTCAGGGGCATGGGATTCTCTCCTCAGTTTGGGAGAACTTCGTAACAGTCATGGTAAAGAGCTAGCAGACCTGCCAGGAATAGAAGACATGTGGAGGTGGTGCTGAGGGACGTGGTTTAGGGCCCCTGGCAGTGCAGGGGGAACAGTTGGGCTCGACGATCTTAAAGGTCTCTGCCAACCAGATGGTTCTGTGATTCTGTGATTCTATGATTCTCTAATACAGCAGGAAAACCACCAACATTCCATCCTTTGGAGGGGACCTTGGGCTGCCTCAAGCTCTGCTCATTGGAAGCCGTCCAACACTCCCAGTCTCTTGCTGGATGAAGGAGACAGAGATATCAGCATTAGAAACAGCAACAGGCTCTGGAAAACGTGCCCATCAGTTGAAGTCAGCAGAACGAACAGCAGTTCAAATCCTCTTCTTCCAAATTCAAATGCCTGCCTGTCTTTTCGTCTAGCTTGTCACCTTGCTAAGATTGTGGGCTGGATTTAACTCCTCCAGGGTAATACTGCAGGGGTTAAGCCTTGTAACTTCTTTCCTCTGCTCTGCACCATTGTCTGTCTCCTACTTTTCTCTGCTAGAAGCAGGAATACAAAAAAGTACTTCTAGCTCAGCCAGTGGATGGTTTTTATCAGCTCATTTTAGTCAATAAAGAAAGAAGTCAATCACTCCTGGAAAACAGCACTTTCCAGTACTGTATATACCCAGCCAGTACAATCACGGAATAAATCAATAACCACATTAATCAATACAATGTAAACTGCTGATCTCTGTGGATAAATTGTAGTGGTGTAAGAAGGCTTTCAAATAAATTCTAGACCCTCTCAAACTGCACAGGCTTTAAATCTACTGGGGGCAGTGGGGCACATGAAAGATTGGTGCTGTTTCTCTTTAAAATCCCAGGGGTAGCAGGGCTGCAGAATAATGTAATTAAATCACGCTAGCAGTGCTCATGCACTCTCACACTCAATGAAAGCCCCAGAAAACATCCCTTAACTCAAACCTGCCTGCACCGGGGAATTTCTGGCATCGTGCGATACCTCTGGAGGAAAGGCCGGGCAGAACGGGAAGGAGTGGCCTGAGGAGGGAAGGCTGAGCTGCAATCTGGTTATTCTACAGCCTCAACGGCTGTTGGCAGTTTTGTTCCTCTAGGCACCTCCATTTTTTTATAACCCCCTGACCCTAAGCATCTCATTTTTAATTTTACATTTTTGCATACTAGCAATATCAGCCACGTGCAAGGCCACTGGCAGAGCCCACAGACACGTTGCTTGTAAGGAAAGAAGTGGGTTATGCTGAAGGAAACTGGGCTCGAAGTGGGGGAACGGGGCAGCAGAGTGGCTGCCCCTTTGCTCCAGCCTCACTGTCCTGAGCGTGTGAATGAAAAATGAGCAGAGGGAGACAAATGAGAATATAACTGATGAAAATGTGCATTGGGCCTTTTGCCGTGGGTCTGAACGTGGTGTGGAAAATGAAATTGTGAGGAGGTGATGATGGCCATGGGGTTGTACGTGGCATTAATGGGAATGCAGGAGGATGCACACAGTTGGCAGGTATGGACTGATCGGAGGTTTCAAGATTTAACATAATACTTGCTAGAACTATGCTGAGCGGGTGAGGGTCGGACCAGCCGTTCCAGGCAGAGCAGAAACCAGAGCCGTGCATGGCAACGTCCAAGCCGGCGCCTCGATTAGCCCGCCCCACCTCCCACACTGTCTGGAGAAAGCTGTATTTGCTGGAGTGCAAATGTTCTAGAGACCTGAATGTATCTTGTGAAAAACTTGCATGTTGTAAGGGGCCTTCTGGTATACTTTTGTGTTTCAGAATTATTCCAATTCATTCACCAAGGATGGGAAATATTTGTGGCTGTTTTTCAGTACTGAATTATATTGCCGTATACGGAATAGAATAAATAAGGAAATGATACATCGCAGTATTATTAATATGACGTTTTAATTGCTACATCAGGCATATTTTCAAGTACTAAGTGCTAGGAACTGATCTTAAAAAGTTCATGTTTTAAAAAAGCCTGAATGATTGAAGCTATTTGGGGGCCTTTATTGTACCACGCTGTCAAAACGTCCAACTGTCCTTTTCTACATGGTAGAGTTCTCTAAGAAAGATTTTGTACAAGCTGTTTTATTAGCACTGATTCCCACCCACCCCCAGCTTTTGGATTAGATAATGGTCAGAGCAAGAGAAGTGCCAAAGCCTTACATAAACTCTGAGGATGACCAGGGACATTATACACACGAACACTCTGCAGCCTCACGTAACTTTTTAGATAGGTATTTCTGAATGCGTCACTTGCTATTTATTTACCCTTCCAGTCCGTGACAGCCCTGGAAGTGGCAGCCCTCCATTAATTCCCCCTCAGTGGTGGAAGGCACCACACAGGCATTATCTCGCCTCAGTGGCTGAGGTAGGCTGGACCACCCCTTGGCATCAAGGTCATGTTGGATGGAGCTTTGAGCAACCTGGTCTAGTGGAAGGTGTCCCTGCCCATGGCACGAAGGTTGGACCCAAATCCTTTCCAACCTGAACCGTTCTATGATTCCATGATAAACAATGCACAGACTGTGAGGCGATGGCATTCCCACGCTGCCTGTGCTTTGAAGAGCTCCTCAGCCTTGCAGCAACAGTTCAATAGTCCTCTGCTAATATCATACCTCAAACCACGTTCACCCAAAGGCCATACTGTGGCCACACCTACGTAGGCACTTCTAATATTCAGGAGCACCAAGATGCAGCAGCTCTCTGGCACTTCTAGGGAAATTGTGGGGGACAGTGTCTTGGAAATATCAGCTCTGCAGTTGGTCAAAGCCATTGGTTTATTTAGAGAAAGACGAGTTCTGCCCTAGCTTTGCCCAGGGAAAGGCAAAGGGCAGTTGGACACATACTTCCTGGAAATATAAAACTCTGTGGAGGGTTGTAGGGAGGCAGGCAGGATCTCCGGATACTGGCCTGAAGCAGCCCAGGGCGTACCGAAACCTCTCTGAGCAGATCCATCCTCTCTGCCAGACAGGCTCTGCAAATCATTGGGGGAAATTCTCTCTGACTGCAGTACAGTCAGATACTAATAAAATCTTTTTCCACTTTTACAACATATTTGTATGTAGTGTGATTTAGAGCTCTGTGTCAAGACGTCACCAGGGCTGCATTCCAATGACCTGCAGAAAACACAGGGTGCTTCTTTCTTCAGGAAAAACGTTGATTTAGGGGCTGGTACAATAGCACACATGGGCTATTTTATTTAGTTTCTTGGCATTCATATTCAAAAATTGCCCTATAAAGAAGGGAAAAGGCATTTAAAAAGTTTAAATGCTCTTAAATCACAAAGCAGGATTGTGTTTAGAGAGAACTGAAACATTTGGATCGACTCAAAATTGCTTTTTTCATAGAGAAATGTTTTGTTGATGTGTTAAATTCAAAAAGAAAATCTCTTGACTCTGACTATTTCTCATATTTTGGTTCTTTGCTTAGGTTATCAAAATAAAATAGGTATTACTCTTCCAGCTCTTTGAAAACTTAGGCTGCTCTGTGATTCGATCTGGTGCCTCTAAACTTCGGTAAGATGGACCCAAGGTTCCCTGCATAAGGCACCTCTAAGGGGGGTTTTTAATTCAGTTTCCTAGTTGCTAGAGAACAGGGGCATCACAGAGATTTTTATTTTATTTTTCCATTGTTTTCATTTTGATTTCTGGGTTTAGGGAATTTATACTGTTCCTATTTTCCAACTTTTCCTGCAACCATGAGTAACAAAACTACTTTTTGACCTGTTTTTTCTTTTAATGTCAGCTGCCATCTGAACTCTTTCTCTTTCAGCACTGGGTGAAACAACATTTTCATGTAAAAAGGAGAGCTGGACTTTCACTGCTTTGGACAGCTCAGGAATCAGTTTGTCTTGGTGGAATATCAAAAAAGAATTGGGGAGCCAAAGAGAAGAAAATGAACCTGAAGAGGTCAGAGTGCTACACCGATTTAGGGAGGAGCAGGTGGGCTATCGTTATATTTTACATATATATAAAAAA
>NW_010394269.1:0-570 GCF_000710305.1 Buceros rhinoceros silvestris
GAGAGATTTTTACTTAGATAGTTAGGTGACCCTGGTAGCTGAGGACTGTGTCGTGGGGCCTGGGGAGTTTATGTGGGCAGTTATACTTCTTATCTTGTGTGAGTGGGTGGTTTTAACACAGTTGTCAGCCTGGAGGAAACAAGAACAACCAAAAATGGTTATTATTCCCCCTTAGACTGATGGAAAGTGCATCTCCCAAGGGGCTGTGAGAGGTCAGACAGACCTTGTATAATGTGCTTTTCATAGGCAGGTGATGCTCACCAGCTCAGCTATCTCCTGACAGAATGAATCATAGAATGTGCTGGGTCAGAAAGGACCTTCAAAGCTCATCCAGTCTAAGCCCCTCTGTGAGCAGGAACATCTTCAACCACAGCAGGGTGCTCAGAGACCCAAGGGCCAACCTGACCTGCAGTGGTGCCAAGCATGGGGCTTCTCCCGGCTCTCAGGGCAACCTGGGCCAGGGTCTCACCACCCTCAGCAGAAACAATCTCTCCCTCCTCTCTGGTCTCAATCTCCCTCTGCCAGTTGAACCCATCAGCCCTTGTCCTGTCACAACAGCCCCTCCTGAAC
>NW_010394269.1:663-5393 GCF_000710305.1 Buceros rhinoceros silvestris
CCCAGCATTCCTGTTCCTGTCACAAAAGGACCTGCTAAAAGGATTGTCCCCGTCTTTCATCTAAGTCCCCCTTAAGGTCTGAAGGGCTGCACTAAGGTGTCCCCGCAGCCTTCTCTGCTCCAGGCTGAACACCCCCAACTCTCTCCCCTGTCCTCCCAGCAGAGGGGTTCCACCCTCGGGTCACTGCTGTGGCCTCCTCTGGCCCCGCTCCAGCAGCTCTGTGTCTCTGCTGTGCTGAGGAGCCCAGAGCTGGACCCAGCCCTGTAGGGGGCTCTCCCCAGAGTGGGGCAGAGGGTCAGGATCCCCCCCCTCGAGCTGCTGCCCACGCTGCTGGGGCTGAGCCCAGCAGACGGGTGGCTTCTGGGCTGTAAGCATCCATTGGTGGCTCCTGTCCAGCTTTACCCCCCCAGCACCCCCAAGTCCTTCTCTGCAGGGCTGCTGTCCATGCCTCCATCCCCAGCCTGTGCTGATAGCGGGGGTTGCCCCAACCCAGGGGCAGGACCTGGTTCACAGGTGTGCTGTTTAAAGAAAAGGAGGAGAAAACAGGTCTTTGTTGGTCGGGTTCCAGCTGTGGAGGCAGTGTTGTCCAGGTGACACCAAGCCTGGGGCTGAGATGGAAGAGGAGAAGGACATGTTGTATGGAAACCACCTCAGATGTCTGTTGCCCTTAAGCTGGGTCCTCTCTCAAACTCAGAGAACTCCTCTAGGCAAGACACTGCTGGCTCCTTTGGGGCTCTCACTGCCTCCTGGGCTGCTCTAGGTTGAAACCAGTCATGTTCTTTTCATGCTTTTCCCGTACATGTCCATGTCATGGAAGCAACAGTGGCCTGCAGTAGGCCTGCAGTAAGAGGGTCCAGTTACAGGTCTTTCTTCACGAGGAGTCCTTAACTTTGCTCCTTTCCTAATGGAAGAAAGTGTTTTGCCACCATGGGTGTGACAGACTTTGTAGGACATTGACAAGCGTACACTGCCTCAAGGGCTTTCTTCTGGAGGATGCTAGTGCAGTTCTTAATCTGCAGTTGGTTGTAGATAGGCAAGTGTTGACTGTAACATGATGCTGTTGGCCATTGTGTGCTTATGCCAGCTGCATCACATAGGGTCCACAACATGCTGACTGTCTGGGCTGGATTTCAGGCTGGGGTGTCTGGATGATTTATATGTACAAAACCCAGGCTGACTGTGGAAATGTCATCACTACAGGAGCTGGAGGTTTGATGCCAAGCATCATTTCAGTACTGGCTTGGACATACATACATACATGTGTGTTGATGCTTGTAGACATGTGTGTGTCTGTGTTTCAACATGTGTACGTCTAGAGGTAGACAGTGTTTTAGAGGTGTCTTCCTGAGGGTGTTTCTACCTACATGCCTTCTGCATTTTAAGATTTTGGGGCACTTTGGGAAGTTTATAGGCGGAGTCAGCCAAAAGGTGGTAATAAAACATTGGGGGTTTCCTACTCCAGTTCTTCTGGTTAGTTAGCTACACTCTTATTTTCTGAGAAAATAGGCATGATGCCTTATTGGATGGTCTGTGAGACTGACAGTGACGTTTCCCTTTCTAGGTAAGACTGGGTGGAAGTTCCTGTAAACTGGAAAGCAGAGTTGGTCCTTGTGGTTGGTCATGTGCAAATCAGATAATGACTGGGAGTGGAAATGCTGCAGCATTACTTACACCACTCCTTGCAGTGCCATGGTTAGTTAGGAAACACGCAGTTGCTGATCCCAGATAAACACATATCGTAACACATGGCTCCAAGCAAGGTTTTGGTTCAGCATGTCCCACTTGGAGGAGATGGTGGTGGCATGGGCTCATGGGCGGCAGGAGGAACCTGGAGCTCTTTCTCCTGTTATCAAGCCAGCCCCAGCGTGTCTCTGCTCCTTATCAACCCTGGCAGAGCTGGCTCTGGCCATGCCAAACCTCCATACACCCTGCCTCTGGAGCTATAGGGGCCGGCCCTGCTGCGGTTGTCTGCACATAAAGTGGGGCTGTGACGTGCTCCCTTCCATACTTGTGAGCAAGGCAGGGCGGAGGTGACAGGCACCGTGAGGAGAGGCCATGCTGGACCTTATTATTCTCAGCCTCCATTTCTTCATCTGCTTCCTCCTCTCCATCGTGATCTGGCGAGGACCAAAGGTACGGTGTGGCTCTGCGTGGCTCTGCACCCCACAGCCCACAGTTCCCTTGTGCTCTCAGTGCATACAAAGACCTTCTTCAGCCTTATGTTCTGGGAATCAGGTAGGGTTGTACTGGGAATTTGGAGGGAACTGGGACACAGTAGCTAATTGTAAGTGAATTTAATAGGAAGGCAGGTTTTGTGGCAAAACTACTTATGTCCTCTGCTGGCAGAGGGAGAGGTTGTTAGGCATTTGAAATACGTAAGAGGAGGAAGAGAAAGGCAGACAATTTGCTAAAAAACCCCAGGTTAAATACAACGTCTCAATAAACATTTTCTTTCCCTTTTGCAGGTGAAATTTTTTATCAACGTACATTGGTTTGTATTTCTAGCCATGGTATTATTTAAGGGGTATTGGATTTATGTGTAAATGCTGCCTCTTACATAGCTGAAATGTAGAGTATTTTACATGTAACATCCTTGTGTTAGTTTGCATACAGCATTTGAGGGCAGGTGGTGATTAAAGTGCAGAGTATACTAATAGTGATTGAGAATTTATCTGGCCTCAGATATCAGGTTTGCAACAGCTGGTTTTCCTTGGTTGGCAAAACATTATCACCAAACCCCAGACGGTCTGTTCTGAAACTGCTGCTGCTTCCCTCTCACGTAGGGAATGGGTTGGGGTTTACTCTGGGACCGAGACGTCCATTCCACGCATAGAAATCCAAACATGAGTTGCTTTTTAAGTGGCTTTTTGAATTATTTTATCTGTTTTAAGGATGTGGGTTTGCTCAGCTCCAGCACAGGAGCGGTTGAAATGGGGCCAGATGGTCTTATATTAATTGGGAAAGAAGATGACATAAAGAAGTCTGGAAGAGTCACAGCCAAAGTCGATGGCAGAGAAGTTGTTGTTTTCTACCATGAAGGGAAATTTCATGCTCTGGACTCTCGCTGCTACCGTAAGATATTTAGACATATACTCTCAATGTTGAAATAATTAAGCATAAAATCTGCTGCATAAATTAATACCGTGTTCTGCCATGTTTCAGATGAAGGAGGCCCTCTATGCCTTGGAGAAATAGAGGTACGTAAGCAAAATAAAAATAATGTAGTGGCCCAGAGTCATGTGAAAATTCTAATGCGGGTTTTTTAATACTTTTATCTGAGCATAATGTTGACAGAAATGGTTATATATGTAAAAGAGCACACAGCTGTACAGCCAAGTCACCAAACATGTCTTTTGTCCTAGAGATTATTCTCCAAGAAGACTCAGAAGCCGATGACATGCTATTCTTTCTTCTTCTTGCAGGACATCGATGGTCAAGCCTGTATTGTTTGTCCTTGGCATAAGTATAGAATTACTTTGGAAACAGGAGAGGGATTATATGAAGGAATAAACCCTTTGGAGCCATCACCAATGCCAAAGTGGCAATCAAAAGGAGTCAAACAAAGGATTCATAAAATCACAATAGACAATGGAAATGTTTATGTGAGTCCTCCAAATTTGTCTGTAAGATTTGACTCCGATTATTTTGTTGAGAAGTACAAAAATAGTGGTGATTTAGCTATGGAAAAACAAAGCAACTCACCAGCAGCAGAGCAAGTCGTGGACAGAAAGCAGGATCCAGGTGAATCCCCCAGCGAAGAACCACTCTCATGATACAAAAGTACCCTGTGGGCGTAAGGATTGTCTCCAGATTAAATTTCAGTGTTAATGTTACATTAAAGCACTGAAACATGCAGAACTGAGTAAGATAAGAAGCTCTGCATTGTCAGAAATGTGACTAATGTTGTGACAATATTTTTCTTTTTTTTTTTCACTTGCATTTCAAAAAGACCTATTTACAGCAGAGTGCTTCAGAATATCCAGTAATTTAGAAATCCTAGTTTGCTGGTTTTATTTTTAGGAGGGGATGTCGTATATTACTGCTTATAAAACACATGACAAGGTTTAAGGTAAATAGTCAGGTGTAAAGGTTGGGTTTGTGTACTTAACAGTTTATAGTTATAATTCCTCTGGTATAAATGACACTGAAGTTTTAAACTTTTTTGATACACAAGCAGCCTCTGGAGGTTTATTAAGTTCCACAAAGTGAAGTGCCAAACTTGAGCATATTTCAGTGAGCTTTTTTATGCCTGTTGGGTCCAAAAAGCTGATGCAGCAGCTCTTGTTTGTTTAGTTTTATTTATTGTAAATACAATTGTACACATTCCTTTGAAAAGGTGTGCTTTCTATTCAGAGCCAAAAGTTATGTTTCTCTGTGCATGTTCACTGTATAACACCAGATTCGCCCCAATAACCCCACCAAGAAAGTTTCCCTCCATGCTGTGCTGGGTGAGGGCTGGGCTCTGTGGTTCCCCTGCCAAGCCTGAGGGGTCCAGAGTGTAGAGGGACCATGCCAGTGCTTATCATCCTCTTGCAAGGCTACAGTTCTTCAGGGTTCATTTCTGGGTAATTTGTTGGCTGTTTGCAAGATTTGGTCATAGTCAGGTTCAGTTTGAAGTTGCCTGGTCTTCTCTTGTGCATGCAGTGGGTTGTCCTAATGTATGAGAAGAGTAAGTAGGTCTGTGTCAACACTGTTGCTCAGGTAAGTGCATTTAAAAGTAGTGAGATGTA
>NW_010394269.1:5503-6182 GCF_000710305.1 Buceros rhinoceros silvestris
AGTGATATTTAGGGAAATATGAGAGGAAATCATCCGTGCCTGATCGATTCAATGAAAAAAGCAAAGCACTCAATCAACATACTCCACCTCATTTAAACTTAGCTGTTTGCTTCCGATCGTGCCTCCTTACATCATGATGTGCTTGACAGGGAGAAGAGGCACCTTCAAGGTGCTGTTGACCAGACATGTTTCAGGTTTGTACCTTAGAACAACAAAGAAGAAATGTTTTTCTCCACCACCTCTTCCTCCTCCTCCTCCTCCTCCTCCTCCTCCTCCTCCTCCTCCTCCTCCTCCTCCTCCTCCTCCTCCTCCTCCTCCTCCTCCTCCTCCTCCTCCTCCTCCTCCTCCTCCTCCTCCTCCTCCTCCTCTGTTACCTTGTTCTTGATCATCTGTGAGAAAATGCTGTTATGTACTGACCATTCTGTGGGATTTGGGGATTTTTGTTTTGTTTTGGTTTTTGTTTTTTTGTTTTTAAAGGAGTACATAAACCTCTCTTCTTGCAGCCGTAGGTTGGGTGAGGCAGGCGAGGGGGTAGGTAGTACAGCTGACACTCCAAGGGGCCTGGAGCACGCATCCCTTTGGATGGTGCAGAGGGTGGTGGAGAATCATTCTCTTCCCTCCCTACTCACCCAACTACCCGCACTTGTGACAAAACTTGACCATGGACGTCTTGTCCTGC
>NW_010394269.1:6369-10367 GCF_000710305.1 Buceros rhinoceros silvestris
GATGTGCCTGCAGTGACTCCTGTGGTTGCTGAGATAGATAGATAGTATTTTATTGCCTTTTCTTGGAAGTACTGCACTAATAGAAATTGGCTATTTAAATTAATAAAGATATAGTTCCATTTAATCAAGTACCAATTATGAGTAATATGCTATTGCCTGTATGACATTTAGTAGAATGTCAGCAATAGGAAGTCTTGACTGAAAGTTTCATGAACACTTTCATATTAGTGGAAGATCTGTGGTTTTTTCAGAATTGAATTTTCTGGCTAAAATCCAGCAAGTGTCTAATCATATGTTTATTGTTAATCACATGAAATCACTGGAACTGCGCTCAGGTAAGTCCCTTTAGTATTTCTCACAATAACAATATGTAAGTTTTAAAGGTGGTGTTGCTTTTACATTAAATGTATTCTCAGGGATTTCGCATCAGTTTGATATCTAAAGTTTATCAGTCAGTTTGCTTTCCCTTGAATTTTCTTGTTGATAATCACAGAAGGAACAGGAAATTATTAACACTGGTGGCTGTGAGCAGAGGAGGGAGAGTTGGCTGGCTGCTAGATTTGCTTTTTCTTTTTTCTTTTTTATTTTTGACCGCAAAGAACAAAACCTACAGTGTGCTGAAGATGCTACCTTTAAAAAAAGAGATGCACTCTTTTGTTCTATTTGTCTTAGCTGCAAAGTGCTGGATTATGCACCTGATTCGAAAATACTGTAATGGTTTAATGTCCCAGGGTTCAACATTTCTGGGTCTCTAGTTATGCTGATATATCACATGAAGATGTGGAAAACTTGGGGGTTCCCCTGAAAGGGAGCCAGTCAGATTGGTAGGGAGGCATGGAAGTGAAATATGGGGTGGTTCTTGGGTGTCATGGAAGAGTGCGGATGGCAGGTGCTGGAGCTGGGTGAGGAGTGAGGGGTGTCAGGACAGGTGAGAAAAGGAGGTGCTGGTAATCATAGGGGGAAGGAGACTTCAGTGCGAAACACCAGAAAGGGCAGCAAAAGGCACTTTTTGGGAGCAAAGTTGGGGACTGGGGGCTGTCCAGGGAACCACTGGTGTGGATGGAGGAAGGCTGGGATGTCACTGCTTGCAATTAGACTAATAGCAGGTCAAAGAGGGAGACAAGGAGTGGCTAACTTGAGGCAGTAAGAGTGAGGTGGCTTTTAAGGACCATGAAGAGACAGAAGGAATGAATATTTGTGGGCAAGAGCCACTGTCTGGATAATTAGAGCTTCCTGGAGAGATGTGTTAATGAGAGTGATATTAAGATCAACCCTCCAGATCTTCCAGGAAGAGTGTTTTGTTGGTGGTAGTTTTGGGAGTTTAGTTTAGTTTGACAAATGAGCAAACACCATCTGTTTTCCCATCATTAATCAGCCAGGCAAAGAACAGAGACATGTATTTTGTGCTTTGGAATGAAAATTTTCATGACAACTCTGCCAGACATTCAGGCTCTGTAAACTTCTTTCACAAGCAGCCTGAAGAGAACAAACAGGTTATATTCATGCTATCATGAAGCCATCTTTTCTAGAATGACAGGTGAAAATTCTGATTTTAAGGTTTGAACTGTGGCTTGAGCCTTGACCTGATGTTTCTGCACTGCAAACCTTAATTAGACAGTATTAACTGTAAGACTGGGTGCTGGACATTTTCCTTCTGCCTGTAGTGCCTTGTTCTGCCCTGTCCCCTTGGCTTCATCTAGTGCTGCACATGCAATAAAGGACACCTTCCATGTAAAAAGAGCTATAACTATAATCTCAGGACAAAGAAGTTCATGGACACATCCCACGTGAAGCGCATGCTTTGGTGAGTGCAGTCTTTGCAAGATGGGGGATCACGCTAGGCAGGGAAAAATGAGTCTGTAGGAAAACAATTCAAAAACCAACCTGTCACTGCTGAAGCCCTTTTCAATAGCTTTGTGCAGTTTCTAATTTTGTGCTTAGTTTTGGAATGAAATCAGGTCTGATGTTTGCACCTGCTCCTCCTGATATGATTAGGAGCAGTAGTTCACATTTTCAGAGAAGTAATTCATGTCTTTCCTCTGCTGGTGGTAGAAGCGTGGGTCAGTGCTTGCCAGTTCCCAAGGGTCCTATCTCTCTGCCCACTGGGCTTAGCAGCTGCTTTCAAAGGTTTCTGGAGGAAGTAGGGGATGGGGAATGGAAATAATTCTGCTGGAGAGGTGCTTGACCCTCTGGTTGTGTGTGGAGAGAGGGAATTTTGTGGGGAGACTGCCCTTTGCTGGCAGTGCTGTGGGAGAACTGGTCTCACAGCAGATCCAACTGTTGGGGGCTTCTCCCCTCAAGCTGCATCTGAGGCATCCAGAGTAAGTGGTTTTCTGCTGGGCCAGCAAGTTCATCCACCTCTGCCAGTGGGTAAGCATCACCATGCTGACAGATTAAGGTGTATGATAAGTTGGGTCAGTTCTTTGAGCTCTGTCCAGCAAAAGTTTTTTATGCATCATTTATTCAAGCAAACTTATGGATTTTCTTAAGTGGATTTTTTTACCTGAAAGAAGAGTTGAGGACAGTTTTCAGCCATCTGACGTCTATAAATTACAGAACTGGCTCGAAGTAAAAGTGCCAGTTTTGCTTGTAGGTGCACGAACTGGGAGATCGATGTATACGTCCTGATTAACTCATTAATGGCTCGTCTTCCGCGAGGTGAAGAGAGTTTCCTGACAAGTGCTGGCTGTGATGCTTGAACAGTGGGACAGTTCTGCTAAAGGAGGTGTTGGAGAAGTGTGGTTTGCTGGTAGTAGTTAGAAATCCAAGGCTTATGGAGGAAAGACTACTCCATAAGAAATAATTACCCTACACCAAAGTTAAAATAATGTGTGTCGTATATTATTTTTAAAAAGAGCTGTAGTTCATTTAACTCTTCAGATTACAATGAACAAATGAAATTAGCTGGTGGTTTTCTGTGTGCTCTTGGTATTTTGCTGAGGCTGTGACCAAGGAGACCTTCCGGTGTGTTTTTTGCAACCGGTCTTGCCTATCCCGCATTGACCTTTCCAGCCGTCCGCGCGCTTGCAGTAAGGATTACAATGAACAAATGAAATTAGCTGGTGGTTTTCTGTGTGCTCTTGGTATTTTGCTGAGGCTGTGACCAAGGAGACCTTCCGGTGTGTTTTTTGCAACCGGTCTTGCCTATCCCGCATTGACCTTTCCAGCCGTCAGCGCGCTTGCAGTAAGCGTGGGTGAAGCCCTTCCCAAATCTTTGTCTGCCAAGCCAAGCCATGATGATGATGATGATGATGATGATGATGACGACGACTAAGGTCCCACACAACACAGAGATTACAAATAGAAGCAATAACTTTTTATCAAGCCATCTACTGTAGTTGGAAAGAGAACTAATGCTTCTAGGCATTCTAAAGCAGCAGTACCTGAAGGCTCTTCTGATTTATTCATGTTTATATATGAGTCGCTTAACAGGAGATACTGCCTCTGCTTGCAGATGTGCTGCCTTGATTTTGATTAACGTCCAAAATACACCCTGTCCCCATCCAAGTATTGTATTTTTTATTATAGAACATACATGATCTCATGCTTATTTAGCACAGATAGCTCCAGGGAAAACTACATCATCCCGTAGCTGCATTTTGGCCCAGGAAAGCAGGGAAGATCAGCTCAGTGGTTGCCTTCCCCTAAATGGGTTATGTGACCTTGCAGTGTTGCCGGTGCTGTTCTGGCTCAGCACCCAAGAAGCCAGCACCATTACCTGAATTTGAAAAGCAATAGCTGTTCAGGATGAAAAGCACCTCTGTGAGGCTGGAACACCTTGGAATTTTTAACAGTATTTTTCATGAGACTCAGCTCTGAAGCTCGACACCAGTTTGGAGATGCAGATGTTCATGGGAATTTTCATGATCATTTTGGCTACTCTGGCATGGGCTAAGCAGAAAGAAGGCTTGGTGTTCACCAAGTCCATGTGCAAGGCCAAGTGCAAGGTCATGCCCCTGGGTCTGGTCAACCCCCGCTATCAGCACAGGCTGGGGATG
>NW_010394270.1:0-7752 GCF_000710305.1 Buceros rhinoceros silvestris
AGCGGCCCAGCGGCCGCAGCCTGTACAACATGCGCGGATCCTGCCCGTTCCATCTCTAGAGCCGCAGCAAAGGGGCTGTTTCAGTCTCGCAGAGTGACCTGAAACGCCAGTTTAATAGGAATTATTCAGGTGCTGTTAAACAACACTCACAGGGTCTAAAGCGTGTTTATTCTGTGGTTTTTTCCTCAGATATTGACCACAGCATGGCCCAGTCAGCAGCCGAAATGTCGCTGCAGGCGGTGTCCGCCGTCAGTAACTCCTCCTTGCTGCAGCCCGGCTTCTCCCTCCTGAACTTCGATGGGCACGTTCTCTTTTTTGGGCAGAAAGGATGGCCAAAGAGATCCTGCCCCACCGGTGTTTTCCTCCTCGATATAAAGCAGAACGAGCTCAAAATGAAACCTGCCGCCTTCTCTAAAGACTCCTGTTACCTGCCCCCTCTCCGCTACCCTGCTCTTTGCTCGCTCAGAGGCAACGCGGAGTCCGACGGGTGCCAGTATATCATCCACGGGGGCAAAACGCCTAACAATGACCTTTCCGATAAGATTTACGTTATGAGTCTG
This sequence comes from Buceros rhinoceros silvestris, assembly GCF_000710305.1. Taxonomy (NCBI): domain Eukaryota; kingdom Metazoa; phylum Chordata; class Aves; order Bucerotiformes; family Bucerotidae; genus Buceros; species Buceros rhinoceros. The sequence continues at coordinate 561 of NW_010394270.1, forward strand.
CTGAGCAAAACCAGCAAGAAAGCCACGTTCCAATGCGTTGAGAAAGACCTGGGTGGAGATGTCCCCGAAGCTAGATACGGGCATACAATTAATGTCGTCCGTAGCCGGGGAAGGAGCGTGAGTGTTATATTCGGGGGGAGAGCATATACTCCTCTTGCACAAAGAACCACTGACAAATGGAACAGCGTCGTTGACTGCTTGCCATCTGTGTTTCTTGTTGATTTTGAGTTTGGGTACTGTACGTCATACGTACTTCCAGAGCTTCAAGACGGCCTTGCTTTCCACGTGTCAGTTGCCAGAAATGACACAATCTACATTTTGGGAGGCCATTCGCTTCAAAATAACACCAGGTCCCCCAGCTTGTACAAGCTGAAAATTGATCTCCCGCTGGGCAGCCCGCTGGTGACCTGCACTGTCTTACCAGGGGGGATATCTGTGTCAAGTGCGATAGTGACTCAAACTGGTGACACCGAGTTTGTCCTTGTTGGGGGCTACCAGTCTGACAGCCAGAAACGTCTGGTGTGTAACACCATAGTTCTGGAGGACAGTAAGATAGAGATCATGGAACGGGCGAGCCCGGAGTGGACAGCAGACATTAAACACTGCAGGATCTGGTTTGGCTGTGATATGGGCAAAGGGTCTGTATTGCTGGGCATCCCGGGGGCCAACAAACAGCTCGTCTCAGATGCCAACTACTTCTACATTCTGAGATGCAAAGGAGCAGAGGAGGACAAGGAGGAAGAGCCGTCAGCACAAGTCTGCAGTCAGACATCGACCGAAGATCCTGGAGACTCCACGCCATTTGAAGATTCGGAAGAGTTTTGTTTTAGCGCTGAAGCCAGTAGCTTTGACGTTGACGATAGCGACGTGTACAATGAAGACGATGAAGAAGATGAATCAGAAACGGGCTACTGGATCACCTGCTGTGCCAGCTGCAGTATGGACATTAACACCTGGGTCCCTTTCTATTCCACAGAGCTCAACAAGCCCGCCATGATCCTGTGTTCCGGCGGGAGTGGCCACCGGGTCCACGCGCAGTGTATGGATCTCTCGGAGACCATGCTGCTACGACTCTCTGAAGCCAATATCAAGTACTTCTGCAACCAGCACGTTGACCTTAACAAAGGGCTCCAAACTCCCAAGAAGGTGATGTGCCTGAAAAAGCAACCCATGAAACCACTGCGCAAAAAGCCAGCCATGAAGTTAACCACGCCAGCGAAGAAGTCCTTTCTCCGGAGACTGTTCGACTAGATTTACTGCCCAGTTATCCCCAGTGAGTTTAATGGAGCTGCTGGTAGGATAAAACATAATCCCATGTACTCATTAGCATCTGTCAATAAAGGACATTCTAATACCCATCTTATTTTTTTACCTTAGTGAGTTGTTCTAGAAATATTTGGCCTAATTTAGAGCTGCATTACCCCAATTTTATGTTGGGGTACTGGAATAATTAGACCGATTCTGCTGGTTTTAAACTGAAGTGGTGGCTTAAGTCCCTTGTGTCAGAAATAATGAAATATCCAGGCGTGGAAGGTCAGTGTTCTGCAGGGACTCCCACTCTGGAGAGCTCACCTATGGAGCATTCCAGTCTGGATAATTAATTTTTGATTCTGAGAGGTATTGAACGATTCTACGTCAGTTTTGGCTTGCAGCTGTGGAATATCATCTCATAGCAAAAAACAAATTGCTGTTTTAAACCACCATGCTCAACAAACGCTTTGTCTTTGTACTTTGAAAGCCAAGTAAGCTAATAAAGTTTATAATTACAATGACTGCATTTTTTTCACCTGCTCGTGGGGTAAATCAAACACCGTAAATCCCAAAGTCTACAAAAGGTCGGCTCTTGGGAGGTCCATCTGAAGACTGAGACAGGGTCTAGCTTCACAGCCCCACCGTGCTGTGAGCCCCCGCTGCCTTCAGAAGGAGTTCCTTCTCATGAACAGGACTTTTATCCCTCACTGTGGGTCCTGCACTCTGGGCATTCCTTTCCCCACTCTCCCAGGGGGGCTGTGGAAGAGTGTGAAAGCTTAAAGTGCAAGCTGTAGCTGGAGGCGACTCACGGAGCCCAGTGGAGCATGGTGAGGATGGAAACAAATGCAGCCGGCTGCTCAAGCACGAGAAGATTGGATTCAGATTGAAAAGGACGTTGTCAAGGTTGAAAAGCCCAGGAGTTTACCAAGTTTTTTGTGGATTCTTTTATTGGCTATTTGTGAAGCCTCATCATTCTTGACTTTATTTTTTATTTTTATTACTACTCCAAACACCTTTTCAAAAAATCAATACCATCAGCTCAACATTCGTGAGGCAGCAATAACAGCTCAGTATTCACAGTCCAGCTCTTGTGCTGGACCCTGGATTAAAAAAGAAAAGCAGGAGCCGCTGTCGGCCATTGGATGCCAGTGTGCAAAGCCCGAGCAGCCACTCCTCCACAGAGCAGCACGCCTGGCACCATGCTCCCGTCCTCACAGGCGGGTAGGGACGGTGCTCCCCCTAAAACCTTCACAACTTGAGCGGATGGCAGAGGAAAGCGAAGGGAGACCATAAGAAGTTTCCGTTTCCAACCTTTTAATGTGCTGAGGGAGGTTATGGTTTGGGTAGAGCTTGTAAATGCGAAGTACATCGCCCTGAGGCCCCTCTCACCAGTCTGATACTGGTATAAACTCATAGATTTCGAGGCCAGCTTTCCTTTGTCATGCTACCTTACATAAGCTGAGAGTATATAGTACTGCGTGGTTTTCCCAGGAATATCACCCCTGTGTGAAGTCCTTTCAAACCGGTGAAACTAAACAGTCAACACCTCCCCTTTGGAGGTTAGTCATAGGTCTTGACTCAGCTGAACTGTTATTAAAATACACATTCACCACGGACTCTTCATAGACTTGGTTTACAACAACCAAAAAACAAAAAAAATCCACACCAAAACTGAAGCCACATCATCACAACACTAACAAAGAGGGACAATATAACAGTGAAACTCCACCCCTTGTCCCTTCACCATTTTACAACAGGAGACTCCCCACGATTGCTGAACTCCCCGGCAGTGCCAGACTTTACGCTATTCCTCCTCAGGCCCATAACAGCAGAGTACGGCGTGGCTGAGCTGTGCTTTTTAAAACTGTCTGGTTTATTTGAGTAGGAGGCAGAAATTGCCTGGTCAAACCACGTCCCAGCCTCCTAGGGAAGGGCAGCACAAGCAGCGTTAAATCACAGCTCCGAGACTGTGGTCACTGCAGGAAGGGGAAGTCATAAGTGAGGTAAGATATAATATTCCAAAGTATGATATTCAAGCATAAAGAGATACAACCAACATCAGCCTGTAAAGAAGACACTTGACATCACATTCCAGACTGCAAACTTCCTTCCCTGATAACTCTGATGACACTTTTGAGCTGTGTAGATATTAGAGCATTGATTGTCTCCTAAACCAGCTAATCAATACGGGATGTTTCTTCCTCAGGCAGGTTAGAATTCGAAGATAAGCTGAGGTAGGTTTGAGTGCAGACGTAAATCTCTGTTGTATCTGCATCCAACTGACCTATGTGCTTTGTAACTCCAACAAGCAGCATCACGGTTCCCAGCCACGTTCAGTAACGTACTGTTATTATCCGCTTTTATGAGAATAATATCTGGATTTTACTGCTATGGAAAGGTGCTTGGACCCTGAAGTACCTGATTAATCTACAGGAAAGGCACAGCACAAACTTTAGTGGCAGCACTAAAGCACGTGTCATAGTTCAGCGTGACTCATGGCACCGACAGACCAGTGGAAGGAGTGGAAATAATGCCACCGGGAGGCCAAAGCAAAAGGGAAAGATTGAAGTCAGATTGAAAAGGGATCTGTAAAGGCAGTTACTGCTAGAATCAATGTGTTGAAGACAGAAAGACTGGCTCTCTTTTTTTTTTTTTTTCCTGGCTGGTGGCTAGAGCTCCCTCTGTATTTGATTTGCCACCCTATCCCTTTTCAAATGAGGAACTTCAGGGAAGGTCTTGAGCAACGGCCTCTAAAACCCAAACTCCAGTTGACCTCTGCTTGATCTTTGAAAATTGTGAAACTAAAGACTATTTTTTCTTTAAAAAAAAAAAAGGCAGGACAATAATCTTAGAGACCATCCAATTTCTCAATACATACAGGAGGAACAGGACACTGGCCACTGCCACAGTGCGCAGGACCTCCTTCAGGTGGTACCTATTGCCTATTTCCTTGTCCACTGCCTCAGAATTCCATCTTCAGAGGAAGGGCAGGGCACTGAAAACACACCTCTTGTTATCTCGCCCCATGCTGCCAGAAAAGGTGCTAATTAAATCCTTTCTAACGTGTCTTTTTGTGTTAGGGGCAATATTAAGCTTGATGCAGAAGGTAGAAAAGCTCCTGCTCTGTGGAGCTGCAGCTGGACAGCTGTTTGAAAGCCATGCCATAATCAGTCACCTCAAACACTGCTCTGAAGAAGAGTGGTGACAGGGCTCATTATTCTTCATCTGATCCCGATTCCAAGAGGAATACATGGAAAGTAAAACTCTGTCAGTTATTACAGACTTAGGAGTTAAATCATCCCAATTTACCAGGGAACTCTCTGAGGGTTGGGTGGGGGTTTTTTTTTGTTTCATATGGGTTCTGTTTTTTCTACACAGTGTTTCTTACTCAAGGTCAGATGACAGAACTGAGTTGGTGATATAAAGCCCAGAAATTAGGTGTCTAATTACCTGATTGCACAAGGAAATCAGGTACCTTAATTTGCTCATCATTAATTCCATCCAAACCACTTGGTTTACACAAGTCTTTTGACCCTGAGATACCATTGCAAGGCAGAAAGATTTTCTGAAGTGGAAGAAAGGGAAGCTATAAATCATGAACTGAAAAGTCGATGGGAACTAATCTCTGCAGCTCAGTCTATGACGAGGAGCCAAAATTTGATGCACAGAAGCCAGTAACAGAGGCTTAACACATTAGCAGGGACGTACCAGTGCCAGGCTGATCTAAACGAACACGGGGGTGGTGTTTGTAAATGAAGCAAAAACCATCTGCAGACTAAAGAGAACTGGTTTTAAATGGGCTCTGTTCTCTGTCACACAGTTCCCTGTGGGGACAGGGCTGAAAGAACTGCTGAGACTCAGAGTGATCCTCATTAGTCTGAACTCGGCGACTTCCGGAGCAGGGCTGGGATCACGACTGATTTGGGTAGCAAAACAGCCTGACTATGAAAAACATCCACAATTTGATTTAAAAATAAGACTGTTACCATGAAATTATGTGCATAGTTGAAAAACCGGTAAGAAATGCAAAGCCGGAAACTTAAATATTTATAAGACCTTTATTTTAAACAGGTTTTATGAATTAAAACACTGTAATACAGTAAGAAAAAGTAAAATTATGAATCTGCGCAGTGAGACAAAGCACAGAAGCCAATGTAGCCAGAAATGAGGATGCTGCAAATAGCTCCAATATGTTTCTGAACTACCTGACTACAAGTCAAAGCTGATTTGCTTAAAGTCAGTACAGTTATTCCTGTGAGGAAAAAAAGTACGTGAGACCAGAATCGTGGCTCCTACCATAGTTCACATCGTTTCATAATGTGGCAATGCACAATACGGAGCCCTTGAATAAAACCAAACAAAACAAGATAGATAATGCGACTGTATAAAAACTCAATACAATTCCAGCACAACAGTTTATTTATCATGAACGACGGAACGATTTGTCCCAAGAATTAACGCAACAAAGAAGGTGAGAAGAGTACCATGAAGAAAGGTGTCTCCATTTTTCTCTTCAAAACCAAAAAGCTGAACAACAGACTGCGTAAGGAAAAGAGGTACCGGGCTGCAGCGAGCAGAGCAGGTAGAATGTGCAACGTGTCTTGATGGCTTAATAAGATTTCACAAAAAAATACTTCCAGGTGCCGCCGCATTCATCTGTCCCCGTCCAGGTTCTGCTCAGCCTTGACGAGCTGCCCCCAGGATATAAGCCTCATCTTGAGAAATCGTAACACTTCCTCAGCCCTTCTGACGGCAGAGAGAGACGAATCGCGTCGGCAGCTTGTTCTGGTGAATCTGGACGTTGAAAATGCTGGCGGAGTCACTGGATTATATGTGCAAAATGAAGAGAGTCGGGGCTGTCGCTGCAGCGGAGCGCAAACGGGGCTGGCTGAGCTGGGCTGGAATTCACTCCCGTGCAAAAGGCAGCAAAAACTGTAGACACTGCTGAAATGGGGTGAAAATCACCACGAGGTGAGTCGAGGTTGTTAAACCAGGCCCTAGGTTATTCAGGCAGAGTCGAAGATAAAGTGTAAGTAATAGAGTCGTCCCAATAAACACAGAGAGACAAAAGTGTGCAACTATTTGCATAATGACATCCGTGCCACCCCAAAAATGCAAACGCTACCTGCTGAAGGGTGCTCCTTATACCTGACGTTTATACCCCCAGGAAACAGCTGTCCCAGTTGTCTGCATTTATTGGTTAAGAAGGATGCGTATGTAAACCTGGTATCTATGCTCTACGGGAAATACAGGGTTTATCTGAATAATGGAAATAATTAATTAATCTGGAAATGAACACTCCCTTCAGATGTACGCTGCTGTCCTTAGGGCTGCTTAAAAAAGGAAATATTTTAAGTAAAAGTCATCATTTCCAATTGCAAATTTTGACCTCAGGTTAAACTATGTTTAAAGAAAACTTATTAAACCAAAAACCTAAATTACAGTACGCTTTAAAAATCCTAATTAATAAAATCAAACAAATGACATAATGAGAATAACACTAATTTATACTAATTTATACTGATTTACTAATTTATTACTAATTTATACTAATTACTATCACTTAACTCTATTTTTATTTGTCCATAAATGGTAAATACCAGACCCTTAAAGATACACTAAAGAACATGAACAAGATGCCACTAAACAAACCTCAGCCCATTAGTGCTTTCAGTTTGTTGTTCCCGTACACTCACAAACCAACTTCTGCCACATCAAAATAAACCCCAAAAGCAGGTTCTTTTGCAACGGTGCTTTGATTCTTTCTGCATTTCATCTTGCTTCAGAAATCTTTCTCTGAGCACAGTGCTGAGGTGCAGATCTGAAAGGGCAAGTGATTTCAGGGCATCTCGGGTTCTTCAGAGTCTATTTCATGAGAATGTCTTTGAATTAAATTAATCTAATTTAATTAGTAAACAAAAATACTAAAGACGCCTTCAGA
>NW_010394270.1:7866-16635 GCF_000710305.1 Buceros rhinoceros silvestris
TTCAGCTCATAGAGTACGAAGGAATCCCAACTAAACATACAGTACGCAGCGATTTCAAGACAGTTCATTGCTTTTTAATTAATCTTGCATGCCAACTACCTTGGAGCTTAATAAGTAGCATTCCTCTCCTCCAGATCTGGAAAATGAGGCTGTGAGCGTGGTGTATCCCCGGTGTGGCAGAGCTCGGTATCAGATACAGCACATCAGCGCTGGGCAGTGGAATAACCCACCAGGGGAAATCAGAACACCGGCGTGGACCTGACCAAAGCAATACCCACCTCCTGAAAAACAGCCTCTGGTATGAAGGACGATGTACTGGGGACTTCAGCGAGGCCAGGAATTCACCCAGTAAAACTCTACTAAGACAAGTTGCCAACTTGACAAGAAGCAACAAGCTACACGGTAGAGCTTGAATGTACTTTGTACAGTGAGATAACCACAAGGCACAGTAAATCCTGATTTAGGAGCACAAGAACAAGTTTGCATTTTAGAGTAAACAGACTACGATAAAAATATCTTTAAAAAACTCCAGCTTCCTCTATCTGCATAGAGTAAATCAGCTGGGTGATACCACCATCTGCTCCTAAGCAGTACTACAATATAAAAGTTAAATAATAATGGTTTTTAAAATGCGTGAGATCAAAGTTGGCATCTTTAGGCAGTATTTTATACATAAATAAGTGAGCTTTATTGCAAAAAAATTACCCAAGTGTCTCACTGACGAATCTTTACTTATAAAAGCCAAAGGACCATCAATAAAATAATCAAACCCTCTTAAAAAGTGAATAGCAAAATAGGTTTAAAAATGCAAACAGTACAAATAGCCATGCTCCCTTTTTCAGCAACTCTCCCGAATCATATTCATTCCTAAATATTGCTTTATATAAAACCTTTTTGCTTTGGCTTTCTCACGCATAAACAACACTCTTGAGATCGAGATAAAGTGAAGACCCTTCTTTACAATCTTTTCTGCTTCCATCTTACATAACGGCTGGTCCGTACAGCCCTGCGCTGCCTCTTGGCAACTCCCAACAGACGTGGTGTTTGTTAAACTCCACTCAGCGCCTTTAACAGGGAGTGTAAAAAGGATCGTTTCAGGCTTCCCTGTACCTCTACAGGCCTGAAAAAGGAGCCGTCTCCTCGCAGGAAGGCACCATCACAAACCCAACCCCAAATGCCCTTTACATTTAGAGTTCTGCTGCTTCGTTGCTTTCCAAGACCTCCGATGGCAAGGAGTCACCTAAACTATCCTTTGGATCGATGGTGAAGTCCTGGCTTTTTAATGTTTTATGAGCGTTCATGAACTTCTGGAGGTACTTAGAGGTATAAAGCCAGTGATGCTTCAAGACATCCTCTATCTCATAGCATTTGGACTGTCTGGCATTCATTTTTCGGAACCTCCTAAACAGTTTGTTTCCAGACTCATTTCCTTCGCTAGCCCAGGCCCCGATGGAACCGTCTCTTTCAATGATTTCAGGAACATGAGCAAGAGTTTTGTGGAAATAATTTGTAATCTTGCCTTCATATCTGTACTTGAACTTTGTAGACAGGAGCTCAGCAAAACGCTGTGAATTGTAGCTGTACTGGCACAGCAGTTCTGGGCACTCCTTGGCAGGGCACGAGGATCGCCACACTGGCTTCATCTTCAGATAAAGGTCCATTAGCTCTTTTAGGGCCTCGTGCCTTTCCTCACACTTTATTAATTCACACACCGCCTCTACGGTCTCTTTGGACATGAGCTTTCTAGCAAAATTTCCGCTCATCCTCATCATGGGCTTCAGTTTCATCTTCTTCCTGAGGTGTTTGTCAAGAGTCAACTGCCACCTCTTTCTCTCCTCTTTAGACACATCAGGATTCTTGTAAACTTCCCCGATCTCCATCTGGAAAATCCGGTAGAATTCGGTTGCGTTGCCAATGTCGCAGTGCAACGCGTCTATGGAGGGCACAGTCTCAATAAAAGGTTTGGCCGAAACACCCTTCACTCTGTCGCGGAGCTCATCAACAGATTCGTGATACGGGTTCGATCTCCATATTTCGTACCGCTCCAGATTTTCAGCATGGCTCCTGGTTATGGAGTGGAAGACCAAATTCTGGGATGCCTCCAGGCGAGTTGCATCACACAGGGTGCAAATGTAGGTGGAACCCGAGGCCTCTAGCCCTTCCACTTCTCGCACGAGTTTCTCATCGTATCCTGTGCCCCTAAAGACAAATTTGAAGGTTCTCAGGATGCCTCCCATTTCGAGCAGCAGTTCACTGTTCTTCATCGCCTCTCTTTCTGCTATGAGGGGGCTCAGGATTGCCGTCAGAGTTTCATGATCCGACTCGTCAGCCAGCATAAGGCACAAGGGCTTGCAACACAGCTCTGAATTGGGCTTCACTTCTTCAAAGATCCTCTTGCTTTCATTCCCATGAGCTATAGCAATATTCATGACTGTGAAAGAAAAGCGAACGGCCTTCTCTGGGAGAGCAGGCCCACTGCCATGCTTCTCGCTGACATCTCCCATTCCGTCACAGGACTCTTTTACTACCACAGTGAAGGGACCGCTCAAATAGTCATCCAGGTTTTTTGCTTTCATGCCTTCCAAGATCTCCTCCTCCATGTCCTTTAGGGCACAAACCAAGGCTGCATCGTATCGAAATCTCTTTGCAATTGTGTCTACTGGGTAGTCATCGATGGAGAGTGGCAGTCCCGACAGCCCGTCTAGAATTCCCACTTCTGTGTTAGTGGATACGTTTTTCAAGGGAGGTTTCCACTCGAATGGATGGTAGCCTGGTAGGAGGGCTTTCTCCGCGGTGCGCAGAGCGTGCAAGGGCTGGAAGATCTGCTTCCCAGTGACAGCTTTTACCGTTCTGTACATTTTATGATACTGACTACAGCTGAGAAATGTGTTGACTCGGATCGCCAGGCAGACAGCGGGGTGAAGTCCACATCCCCTCCCTTGCATTATAGCCTCCAGCTCATCTGCTTGCCTGTGTTCGTTTTTCGCTCTTAGAGCTAGCAGGAACAAAGTCATGCACACGGCCTTTATATCGCCGCCCTCTTCTTTCTCAGCAAAAGCCTTGACTTGACGTTTCAGCTCTCTCAGACGGTGTTTCTGAGCTCTCCTGGTCAAAGACAGGAGGTGCTGCCTCGGTCGGCCGCCTTTATTTACGTAGCTGTAGAGCTCTCGGTCTTTCATCTCCTTGTGGCTGGAGAGGTGTTGGCCATATTTTCTGTGAAAGATCTCCTCATCGCATTCCTTTACAGGGCATCTTATACCCAGGCTATCAAGAACGTTGAGGAAGGATTTCACTGGGGTTACCAGGTCAGTCGGGAAGCAAGGATACCAGCAGGAGGGGCAATAGCTGCCCATAACCTTGATACATTTGAGGATGCAAGTCCTGCAAAACAAGTGTCTGCATGTTGTTTCCACGGGATCTGCCAGAATATGCTCACAGATCTGGCAAGAGATGGATTTAATGAAATCTACTGGGTAATCGACTGCGAGCAGCTTGGTGCTGAGATGTATGTTCTTGCAATTCACAATCTCCTGCATTAACTTTTTGTTCTTGAGCTGTGCTTGGTTCTTTACACCTCTGTTTATTCGAGCGCATTCTGCCCTGGTCTTCACACGTTTGCCGTGTTGTACACCGGGTGGCTGGCTCTTCCTCTTGACTCCGCGCCTGGTGGCGTGGCACACATCACAGTTTGGGGAGTGGGGCTGCCACTCCATCGTGCTGTTCCTAGGAAAATACACTTCGCATGGAGTAGTACTGAATTTTCTGTAGATAATACTCCAGCAGTTGTGACAAAATCGAGTGGGATGGATGGTATCAACATCGCCTCGGACATCGATCTTAAAAACCTTAGCAATAAGATCTGGCCAAGAGGTCGCTGTTTTCTCTTTCTTTCTCAGAAGACACAGAGTTTCATCATCCACCGGCCCATGCACAGGATAGGTTCTCTTGTAAGAATCAGTTTTAAATGAAACTCCACAGATGCGGCAAAGTTGCTGGAGATGGTTCTGATGAGTGTGATTGGCTTGTGTTTCCAATTCATTGGCATCTTTCTCAAGTGCCTGCCTGTTGCCCAGTAAGTCCATCTCCTCTCCTCTCGGCACTGCTTCATCTCTATGCAGTACGATTTCTGTGTTTGAAGAAGTGACCTCTTCTGCCTCATCTTTCTGGCTGTCCTCAGAAGGTGTTTTTTCGAATGATCTCACTTTAAACAGCTTGAATTTCCATTCAGAAAATTTGGTATAGGGATGCTGAATTTCTTCAGGCAGGTCCATTTGTGATGCCACTGACTTGCTGCGATCCGGCAGCAAGCAGATCACCTGAGGAAGAGAAAGAAGCCATAAATTAGCTGATCTTCCCAAATTAATAATGCTGCTGCGGTCATTCCTAGAGCAGTTCTAATCACCGTAACTGAGAAATGCTTTGAAAGTGAGTTACTCATCCAAGACACCTACGGAATTGAGAGGCCCAGGCATGGCTGCCCACGCAGCATCGCAGATGAATACCCGAATGGGTTTTGACTTTGCTCCCGAGGCATCCACGCATCTATTAGATCACCAAGGCACCTTGCATGAAGCCAAACAGTACGAGTATCCAAATCTTCCCCTTCCTTCTTACACGTGACTGAGCTTACCGTAAGTCAAGCTACAACAGAATTGCAGACTGAAAGTTTGGTGACTTCTTGACACGAAACCGAACGCGATTGGTGTCTGAAAGACAGAATTTTGTCTGCCTCATGGAATATTATCTGAATCAGCAAGACCACTGCTCTCACATCACTTGTCAGTCCTTGATGGGACCTGAAGTGTCTGGCACATGCCATGAGTAGAGCAGCACATACCCCTCGATGCCGGTGTGGACTTTATTCAGGCCCTGGGTTAGTAAGGTACTTTAGCACGTGCTTAGTGACTGTGAGTAGTTCCACCAAAGCAGGAGGAGTATATCCTCTGCTGGTGCAAAGTGCTGTAGTTCCCCGGGCTCTAAAGGAGATGTGGCAATTTATACTGGCTGCTGATTTGCTCTAGAGAGAATATTTATACACTCTAAGTCAGTGGCCTGTCTAAGCACCCTGCTGAGAACTCTCTCTGTCAGGATTACTGGTACTGGAAAGCTGAAAATGTCTGTTCAAATCTGACCCCAATTTTAGCTTTCACAGAGATGCAGCCAAAAGTAATATCCATGTGGTTGCCATGGAAATAGGGTACTGTATAAAAATAAATACAAGACTTTTACCTAAACACTGGAACTTTTTGCTGCTGCATCAGACTTAGAAAACAAAATTGTGTAGAAACAACAACAAAGGTATTTTTCATCACCCGGCTATGAGAAACAAAGGAAACAAAGGGTCTAGAGAAGATTCAGTTACGGTTTCTGATTTATTTTGGTTTTACTGATCTGGTTGGAGTGAGCAATAAAAATGAAGAAAACCCTACATTAAGGCTCTCCACTAGAGCTAGAAATGACGTGGGTATGGCTGTGGTTTCTTTAACCGATTATTATCACCACTTAGCAATTCACACAACTTGCTAGAAATTTCAGTTCAGCATCTATTTGGAAAGTGCCCTCTGTAAGAGATTCACCCATGTCACGGTCTCAGGTGACGTGCCCAGGGTGTTTCTGAGATTATTTCATTTACAACCTTGCCATAAAGCAGCATTTCAGTGCAGTCTGTCGGATGCTGCTGGGAAAGGACTGCCTGCTTTGATGAATTTCCAGATCCTGAATGACAGCTCTTTCCTTAAGAGCTCTGTTTAACTTCAAAAACTTCATTAGCCCTTGGCAACTAAAATCTAGGTTTGTTTTCTTCCCAGCTTCTCTTCGTTTCGTCCCACTGAGAACAAGCTGCCCATTCCGCTGTCCCCATCTGCCTGTCTTGCTCCGTCCAGCTGCCTGTGCTGGTAAATAGCCCTGCCTGCACCGCGGTCCCCTGCTGTCCGCCACCAGCCCAGCCTGGCAACGCGCTCGCTTGTATTCTGCTGTTCACAGAGCTGTTGATGTGCAGCTGTGCCCGGATGCACTCAGAGCATTACCACCGTCTCACTTTCTCAGCTGCATCCTGTGACAGACTTGGTAAAATTCTGTCTGCTGAGCAACAGCCCCTTTGCCCCTGACTAGTCCTGTGGCTCCTGTTACCCGCAGAGGTACTGGATCCTTTTCATCTACATAACACCCTCTGCAACCACCGCCGGCAGCACCTTCAGAGTCTCTCGAACCATGAACAATGTCTCCTCGGGGCGGTATCTTAACTCATTGTAAAGAAACAGCCGGCACCGAGTACATTTAAAGCAAAATGTTTAATGCTTGCTCTGCTCTTCTGACCCTTTGACTAGCCGTGCCACACTCATCTCCAAACCCTTGACCTAACTCCCTCTGTTAATCACCGACTCCAATGAATCAGACAGGGTTTACTCCCGCGAAAGAAAAGTTCAGCCATTCTTTTCCTTTTTTCTCTTTCATTGAACATGCCCTGGAAGAAATGAATGACAAAGAAGCCCTCTCAGGTCACTCGACCTCCGCCTTCTGCCGTAGATAATTGTTGCCAACAGGATCTCATCAAACCCTTTGGACTGCCTGATTCCCAGGCAGCCGGGGTTTCAGCAGCTCTCCTGGGAGAGCTAGAAATATTCCTCGTGCTGGGGAATTTGCCCTGGGAATTGCCAGGGAATTCCTGCAATTTGCCTGTGTCCTGTCATTCTACTCGGGGGTCACACTGAACAATCTTTCCTCTCCCTGCCTGCCGCACTCAGTTTCTTACGGAGGCGTGAACCCCCAGCCGTGGTTATTTAATTGACTCTGACAGCCCTCTTCAGTATCGCCTCTTTTTATCTTGAAAAGGAAAAAGAAATCCCTTTTCTTCCTGGATCACAACATTTCACGCACTGCTGAAGACAAACGAGATTGCAAGACATCGAGGAAGAACTTGCTTTGGAGATAGTCTCCCCAAAATGAACAGAATGACCTCTGAAGTGAGGAAACACATAGACAATAAAATAAAATCATTGCCCTGCACATTAAACCGGCGAAAGGATCCAACACTTGGATGTCCTACAAGCATCTGGGATGCTGTCATTAGCACCACCAGCCTACCTTTAGCTCACTGTCAGCTTGTAGAGCTTCTGCTCTGTCTGCTCCAAGTGTCAAGCTCGCGTGCGCTCCCTCCTGTGTGCTCTCGCCCTTTCTCTGTTCCTCTGCTTTTTAAAGACACTGCAGTGCTGTTTATCTCACTTATCCCTGTCCCTCCGAGCTGCCAGTGCCACCCTGGTGCTAACCACAGGTTACTTCAACTAAACACGACACAGAACTGGTGCAAATCCAGGTGGCACCTGGCAATTTGTGAGGCTTAACCACAATATTCACATAAACAAGGTCTTCTTGTGTGAGACTCCTGGGCTCTGAGATAAATGCTGAAGAGCACCTGCACTGTGTTTTAACACAAAGTTTTGCATTTGGCTTTCTTCTTTCTAGTTTCAGAGCTGGTTTCTTCACTGCTAACTCTCAGAGAGGAGAACCTGGTGTCTGGTTGCTCAGCTCTCCCACAACAAACCCATTTCGTTGAAGGTCAGTGACCCACTTCTTCAGGCCAACACCCGCTACGCCTCTGGGGTTTGGGTGAATTGACATCAGGGATCACAAAATCTCCTTTCTTCTGATACCAGTACTTAATTTTCAAGCATCTCCCCTCTTTGGTGATGTTCTTCTGGGGTCTTGAAGGCCCCGGGAAGAGAGAACAAATCAGCTCTGTAGAAGCCAGCCATGTACATACCGAGTCACTCGTAGATATGACACCAGGTACAGGTCCACAACCAGCGGGCAGGAGAGTCTCTTTTCTGGAGAAGCCCAGTCAAACACCCATGCTTAGTTTCCAAGGAACAACTGTCTCAACAACTGACTCAAAGTGGAAAGAAACCAAACTCTGTCATACAACAGCACCCTGAAAGTTTTCCGTCTCCACACGTAACATTGTGCAAAAATCCTCGCATCCATTGAGCTCGCGCTCCAGACGCAGGGATCTGCAATAGCAGCATAACCACAGAAACACCTCCCCAAGCCCTTCCCTTTCTCAGCAGACTTTGTGATTCTACAGGACTCAAATCCATTTCCGACTTGCACACTTACCACTGACCCCTGACCCCCAGCAGCACCTCCGCATGTCCTTTACACCCCTCCAGGGATGGGGACTCCACCCCCTCCCTGGGCAGCCTGGGACAGCCCTGCACAACCCCAACGGGGAAGAGATTGTTCCTTAGGACCAGCCTAAACCTCTCCTGGTGCAACTTGAGGCCATTTCCTCTTGTCCTATCACGTACTCCTTGGGAGGAGACCAACTCCCATCTAGCTCCAACCTCCTTTCAGGTAGTTGTAGAGAGATAAGGTCTCCCTGAGCCTCCTTTTCTCCAGGCTCAATCCCCCCAGGTCCCTCAGCCGCTCCTCAGCACATTGTGCTCCAGACCCTGCTCCAGCACTGCTGCTCTTCTCTGGACACACTCCAGCCCCTCAGGGATCTTGGAGTGAAGGGCCAAAACTATACACAGGATTCAAGGTGTGGCCTCGCTAGTGCCCCCTTCTTACAGGGGGAAGATGACTTCCCTCATCCTGCTGGCCACACAAGCCAGGACGCTGTTGGCCTTCTTGGCCCCCTGGGCACACTGCTGGCTCATCTCCAGCCGCTGTTGGCCAGCTCCCCCAGGTCCTTTTCTGCTGGGCAGCTCCAGCCACTCCTCCCCAAGCCTGTAGCGCTGCAGGGGATGTTGTGAACTAAGTGCAGGACCCGAC
>NW_010394270.1:16740-17922 GCF_000710305.1 Buceros rhinoceros silvestris
TGTCAGATGATGCCTTGGAGAAGGGGTTAGTCCAGAGTCTATGTGCCACACAGGAGGCCAACAGCTCCTCAGCAACCAAGCGTAACGATCCATGCCAAAGCAAGTAACATACAGAGAAAGTAAATGAAGTATGTGATGCATTGAGAAAGTAAACAAAGTTTGGGGCCAAACCCTAATATACTTGCTCAGATTATGACTCATGCGAAATCCCAATGTAAAATAAATCCCCATCAGAAACAGCTGGAATGTCAGAACAAGGTGGAACAGGAATCATAGCAGTTACGCCAGGCCAACATCTTGGAGAACGCTAGAAGGCCAGGTCTTGAGTGCAGCTCTTCTGCTGGCTACCTGCCCTGGGGAGCCTGCGAGCCCGCGTTCCCCGTGCGAACAGTGCTGCAGGGGCAGCAGCCGGGTCAGCAAAGGAGCCAGGTGAGTCTAGTCCAGTGCTTGCCTTCCAAAGCGCCCACAAAATGGCCTTGGAAAAACATCGTCCTGTCAGGATACTGCGGGCGACTCGAGGTTTTGACTGACCTGGAACTGCTGCAGCTTGGGGGGGGGTTTATATCTGGACGAGCAGTTCAGCGCTGGAAAATGTTTTCCCCGTGCAACTGGCACCACCGAGTGGAGAAAATGGTTTGTGCATTGGTTTCTGTTCCGGCATGATGCGACTGGGGGCCTGATGCACACAGAGATGTCCATCCCCAAAACCCAAAACCACACCTCTGGAATCTGCCTGAGCAGAGGAGTTGCGCTGAGGCGTGGAACAAGAACTCCAGAGTCTGGGAGCTCAGTGCCCGGAGGGGGACGGGCGCCTTGGTGATGGCACCAGCCCCTGGTTTCCAGCACGTGGCCAGAGACACCGACAACCCCGGAAAACTGTGGCCCACAGCCTTGCTTAACCCCCGCAGGTGCTGGGAACAGAAGCGTGCTGGGTTTAATCACGTCTTCGTCAGAGATTCGTGCTGAGGAAGCTCACTGATGCAACCAGCCCGATTCCCCTCGTTCGTTTGGGGGAAGTGAAGCTGTCTCTGCGTTCCCACCGTCCCGGCCTTTCACTTCTCCAAAACCGCCCGTTGCTGCTGCAAGGTGCCGGGAAAGGTTAACCTCAGCGCGGGTCCCTGCAGGAGTACCCCGCTGCGTCAGCGGAGGTCGAGAGAGGACATCGAGAGGCGGCTCCTCTGC
>NW_010394270.1:18055-18434 GCF_000710305.1 Buceros rhinoceros silvestris
GAGGCGGCTCCTCTGCAAAGCCCGTCTGCACGGAGAGACCCAGCCGCCCTCCGCCGGCGTTCCACGCCTCGGTGTACCGGCGGAGCGAAAACGGTGTGGCGGTGAATTAACTGCTGACACAAAAACTGGTGATGGGTTTATTTATTAATTATGACAGAGATCACAGAATCACAGACTGGTTCGGGTGGAAGGGACCCTCAAAGCTCCCCCCGCCCACCGGCGTTCCACGCCTCGGTGTACCGGCGGAGCGAAAACGGTGTGGCGGTGAATTAACTGCTGACACAAAAACTGGTGATGGGTTTATTTATTAATTATGACAGAGATCACAGAATCACAGACTGGTTCGGGTGGAAGGGACCCTCAAAGCTCCCCCCGCCCA
>NW_010394271.1:0-7216 GCF_000710305.1 Buceros rhinoceros silvestris
GCCCTCACGGGCCGGCCGGGTCCGCCATGCTGGGGAGGTCAGAGAGGGGAAGGCGGCGCGGGAGCTGTTCAGCCGAGAAGGAAAAGCCGGGAGAAGCGGAGAAAAGAAAGGTCAAAAGCAGCCTCGGCATGTGGGGCCGGTCAGTGCCAGTGCCCCGTCAGCCGGGGGGACCCTACCCGGGAGCAAGCGGGGGCGGTTCTGGTCCAGCAGCTCTCAGCTCAGGCTGCCCGAGCCAGGCCGATGTTTTGACGCCTCCAGGGATGTTTGTGAGGAGAAGTGTCCTTCCCCGCCAGCCGCCCTCCTGCCGCCGCGTCTGCTTCATCCCTCTCGTCACTGACGAGTTACAGCCCTTGAACTGGCGCCTGTCAAGCGGGTCGGAGCTTTGCCAGCACTTTTGGCAGCACCAGGCTCTGGGTCCTCGGGGTGTTTGCTGGTAAGGAGGTTCCTCCCGTACCCTGCAGCCTCAAAAGGCAAAACCAGGCGTTGACTTCAAAATTTATTTTGGCAAGGCAGTGATGTACAGTAATTGCTTTTTCCTGCTGCTGCCTGTACAGAAAGTAATGAAAGTGGCTGAAATACTGTGGCATAATATCGGAATTTAATTAAAGTTAATGAAAAAGTGATGATGAATGCGTGCGGGCTGTCTGTGCATCGCCATTTTTATGATCGACGCACGACACCGGCATGGTGGAAGCTTCCCGGTCCCGCAGGAGCGGGAGCTGGAGGGGGCTCTGGGCGGCAGACACCCACCACTCGCTACCCTGAGCCTGGACATGCCCCGGGATACCCCTTCTTTTACCCTGACTTTGCTGCCGGGCCCTTCTCATTTAGGGCATCAGGCAAAGCTCAGCCAGCTCCTCCTGATTTACACAAGAAAGCAGCAACGAGGTGCTGGGGTCTATTAATCTGGTTAACAACAACAAGCAGACGCTCAGCAGAGGCCAGGGAGCCCAGCAGAGGAGCACAGTCAGCTCTGATGGGGGGTGTGGACGGGTCCTGCTCACCCACTGACGCGACTGACAGCTAACAGCTTGGAGCGGTGGCTAATGTAAACTCAGGACTAGGGTAAATGCTCTTGGTACACGGTTTCTGTAAGCTCACAGCTTCCAGTTTGGAGAAGCTCTGCCTATGTAGATGCTTGCTGGCATCTAAACCTGAGCTTGAATTAGTTGAAGTTCACAGAATCATCTGGTTAGAAAAGACTCAAGATAATTGAGTCCAACTGTTCACCCTGCATTGCAAGGGCAGAAAAGAAGAAAAAAACAACCCCCAAACCCATCCTTTCAACTGCTTGTGTTTCTGGAGGTCAGGGAAGTTACACCAGCAGCCTCACTGCATGACCTTTGGAGCGGTGTTGGAGAACTGGGGAAAAGCTGTGATTCCTCCACAGGAAGGAGGCTGGCAGCACCGATGCTTGGCAGGAACAGACGCTTCTTCTTAGTAGAGAGAAATCCACGAGTCCTTGCCCTTCCTCCCCAGCAAGACAACCCTTGGGAGCACCCCTGCCTTCCTGGGAAGGTAGCATGGGCACAGCACCGAGAAGGCAGCAGGAGAAGCCAGCCCTCTGCCTCTCAAACATGACGGAGCCCGTACCCCCATCGGCAACCACCTCCTTGTTCCCCCCGCCCTGTCCACAGCACCGGTGATGAGGCTGACGGCGCATTTTCTGCTTTTTGCAGCCTCTTCACCCTGCCCACAGCTCCGGGCAGCAGCAGAGGCTGCCGGGGCGAGCACAGGCCTGCTGATGCTGCAGATGGGCTGTGATGCTCAGAGATGCACGCTGTGAAAAGCCAGTTTCCCAGCCCACGGTGTAGCTCTCAAGTATCTTGGCTGTAAATATCCTGAGCTGGATGTGGGAAGATGGGACAGCGAGGAGGGGACAGCCTGCACCTTCCCTGCTAGCCCAGAAGCTGTCTGAGCCCCGCTGGCAGTGACAGATACCCAAGGGGAAGAGCAGGCGTGCCATGCCGTCTGCTCCTCCTCTTGAAGCCTCAAGACAGGACTGGTGTGAGCAGCGGGGCAGAAATAGATCCGCACCACCTTCACGAGGCGCCTGAAGAGGGGAGCGTGCTGCACCCCGAAACACACGGGCAGCAGCTGAAGCTTTCCACCCCTGGCTGAGGGGCTGCTGGAAAAAACCTGCCAGCCCACCCCCTCTTTTTATCCCATGGCATTTGGATGACAGTCCTGCATATGTCACTGGGAGAAGTGTCAGATCTTACTTGGGAGCCGCCTGTGCCAATTTAACTCCCTGTCACTCACGGCCGTGGCACAGGTGTGACCCAGGAACACCACTTCTCAGCCTCCCGATCCTATGTCACCTCCTCAGCCTGACGAGCTGCTTATTAGGTTAAAAAGTCAGTGCTGATTTCACTCTCTTCTCTCCTCCTTTCCCTGCCTCTTTCCTCCCACTGTTGAACTGCTCATCCTGCCACAAACTCTTCTGGAGGAGCGAGACCTTCCTGCCCACGTGCAGACACGGACGTTGGTGCTGGGCGCCAAAGCAGCCTTCCAGGGCGCTGTGGGGACAGATCTGTCCTGCAAAGCAGAGACCATTTTGCTTCTTAACAAGAGATACAGCCCCAGAAATGGGAGTCACACCTGGGAGGGTGGTTGGGGGTCTATCCGTCTTCTCCTTCTGGTGGGAATGTCTGCTTCGTTCCCACCACACCGGCCCCTAAGGGTGGAAGGAACTTACTTCCAAAAGCTGAAGGGTCCCTTTTGCTTTGGTGTGTGTCTGGCCAGCACAGCTGCTGCTGCAGGACAAGACGGGGGGTTCACAGGCTTACCCCCCTCGTTTACAGCTGGAAGGGCCACTGGCACAACCGGTGGCCAGGGTGAAAGCAGGGCCTTTGCTGCTGCAGCTTGTCTGAGTCGAAATGCAAAAGCAGAGGGAGATACTTCTGCAGAGTCACAGTGGTGGATCTCTGTATGAAAAATCTTCACAGCATCAGCCCCACCATCATCTTGGTGGGAAATGGGCCAGGAAGCAAATCCAAGAGGCTCATGCTCACTTTCTTGATGTCACTGGGAAACTTTCCTTGCTGGGTGGCACAGGGGAGCTGTCAGCTGGGGAAACCAGCTGTGTGAAAGAACTGGGCAGGACATGCTCAGGAGACAACTCCGACCTGCAGAGGGGCTTATGGGGGGTTTTGAAAAGCACTTTGCCCCTGAAGGGGGAATCCTTGTTTTCCTGTGGCAGGGCAGAACGAAACCTGGGGTAAAGGTTTGAGCCTTTAAGAAGTAACGAGTCAGCGTGCTCCCATGGAAGCAAACAGTCTTGTCCCTGGGCTTACTGGGCACCAGTGTAAACGTGGTGCAGCTCCTCCGGTGGTCTCCATGCTGGATCTCCCATGGGTACCACTCCTCTGCAGACGGAGCTCCTATGGCCCGGCAAGGCACTGCGCTGCTGTCGCTGTCTAGTGGAGTGTACTGTCTTCTGTCTTCAGGGTCATTGACAGTGATCTCGCAGCTCAACCTGCCTCAGCAGTAACCCCTGCAAACCTCAAGTTACAGGGAGCCACCCAGTCCAGGGACTGGGACGTGCCTTTGAACCGACTGGGGAAGCTGGAACCCGCTCCACGGGGGACGTTATGTGATACATGGGCAGGTTCCTTTTCTCCTGCAGGATGGCTGGCGGCAGAGAGGAGCGGTGTTCTAGCACAAACACAGCTATTGAAATGAGCCGCAGCGAGAGCAGAACTCGTGTTCGTTTGGGAGGATAAAATTGGTTTGGAATTGGATAGATTCACATACATACCATTGATCTCACCCGTCCTGGCTTTACATATGTTGGATTTCCTGCTGCCAGGATAGAGGGGCGGCTCTCGAATAAGCCAAATGCAGAGCAATATGTTCAAGCAGAATTACAATTTCATCTCCAGGTCGGTCTGAGAGGCAGAAATGAGGCCGGAGCTCTATGTTGTTTCACACACGCTGTGCCTATTCGTGCCATGGCTATGAGAGAGGTGCTCCCCACAATGTTATTTAGAATTATATCGCCTGGGTGAGTCAGGGGGCTTGAGAGCACAGGCAGGGACTGCAAAGCAGAGCTCCTGCTCTCTCCCAGCAGCGCGGAAGAGTGCCCTCCCGCGTGCGGAGTGCTGAGCCTGCTTGGGGACACCCAGGTCGCCACCCAACACTCCCCATCCTGCACTTGCGTCACCAGTTTGGCTAGGAGATCCAGTAAATATTTGCCTCGGTTGCCCTCATTGCCAAAAGGGAGGAGGCTAAAACTTCCTAGTCCTTACTAGGTTAATTACGCAGGCTTTGCAACGTGCTTTGCGCTGCTCAGAGGGACGGTGATGTTCTCTAGAAACCCTCCCGCTCTTCTTTCCCACGCTTGCTGCTTGCCATCTGGCTGAGAGGCATGCAGAGACGACGACACAAATCCTCCGTTTAATTATACTGCGCATTTTATTATCTCACCTCAGATTTTGTTGTTAATCTCTTTTACAGATTTCATGTACATTAAGTGCAGTCTTTTAGCTCTAGCAAGCTGCATCGCTTTCTTTCCTCGTTCTGCAGAGATCAGTCAGCTAAAAAGAGAGGGAAGTAAGTGTCCTTAGATTTGTTGTTCAGCCTTTCCTTGGCTTTATGTATTGCCTCCTCCTCCTCAGCTCCGCAGCTCGAAAGCTAAAAGGAAAGCTGAAGCCAGCATGGTCAAAGCAGAGTAACAACTCCCACGGGGACAGCGGGGACCCTCTTGTGGGGAACTTTTAAACCTGGATAAGACAAAGATCTGCAGATAACACCAGTGTGACCCATCCCACCACCCCTCTGCTCTGCAGGCAGAAATAGCTGCAGCACAGACTGCCCCAGGATATTGTCTGCGGCAATTCCCTTACGCTGAGAGCAAAGCTCAGGGATGGGTTTGTTGGCCCTCAGCACCCTGAACTGTGGCTTATTCCAGCTGTAATTACGTGTTAGTGCTGAGACCCTGTGCAGGGGTCTGTGGGCCTGAGTGCGGGCACCGGGCTGTCGCACCCGTGTAGCTTGTGTTACAAGCTCTGTTGGAAATTGCACCCTGAAAACTGAGGACTTTTGGGGAGGAGGAGTAGGGAAGTGGGGATCCGAGCCAAGGAGAGCTGCTGGGAAATGTTGCAATGCTGCTAACAGCCAATATCAGCTGTAGGGCACAGGCAGCACCCTAAGAGAGCGAACAACCTTCCCAGAAGAGCGTGTACACGAGAGCGGGTGGGGTATCTGAGGACTCTGTAAAGTGAGCAAACATGACACAAAAGCCCTTCTGAGGATTATAAATATCTCCGTGACGATGAGCCGGTGAGAGGAGGGAAAGGCAGAATTCCCAAGGCAGAAATCAACCTCCTGGCAGCACCGTCTGGGGTGTCCTGTAACAGCTCTGCTAGCAGTTTCTTCAGGACATCTTGGTATTTTTCCAGCTGCCCTGGGGTGAGCCACATCCCAGCTCTGCCAGGAACAGTGAGCTGTGGAGGAAGCCAGAAAAGTCAGAAGGAAAAGCTGAAGCGAGCAGAGGGAAGCAGCTTGGGGAGCTTTGACCGCACTTTGCTCAAGTCGGTAGAGGATCTGGGGCTGATTTGAAGGGAAGAGAATGATCCTTATATGGGGAAAAGCAACATTTTGAACTTGAATCTGGTGCTGTTCAGAGTGGCAAAGTTTTCATGTGTTGGATCATCTATAGGCTGACTCAGAAATACAGGTAAAGGTACCTCCCGGCAACACAGACTGTGAAGAAGAAAATAACTTCAGAACCTCATAATCTTCCACTATCTCACACCTTGACCACCGAAGCCAGCAGCTTTACTGATGCTGGTGAAGCACCTGCCTTGGTCAGGACCGAGGATGAGGCATCCCGCTGCCTCTAGGCTGACTGGCTTTGAGCCAGCTGGAGCTCAGATGGACCCAAAGTGAAGAGAGTTGTTCTGCTCGTGGGCGAAGGGCTTGTGGTTGCAGCGAGGAGGGGTGTTAGACCCTGGGATGTGCCAGTTATTTAGTGCTTTGAACAGTGAGTCTGTGCTGTTTAAATCCTTTGGGTGGTGGTGCACCATGTTGGTGAGAAGACTTGCACACTAACCTGCGACTTAGCCAAGTTCCAGCCTAGCTAGTCCCACTGCCTGGCCTGCTCAGTCTCTCCAGCAGCTTGGGGTGGACCTATACGCCCCTTTTGCTGGCAGAGAGAATGGCCAAGCTCACCGCAGGAGCGGCTGCACGGGCAGGGCAAAGAGTGCTCTGCATTCGAGTGGAAAAACACAATTTTCAGCCGTGGCTGACCAGGTAAACATGCCCGTGAGGGCTTAGACTGGCGCTTAAATCCCTAAAATTGGCGATTTTCTGCTCTGTATACAGATTTCTGGGGGGTGTGGCTGTGCGGGCCCAAGTTTCTAAGGAAGGTCTTGCCACTGCAGAGGACTGAGATTGGAGGTGGCCCAGGACAGCCAATCTGGAGCTGGGTGAAAAAGTGACAAGCTAAACCCAGAGCTGAAGCAGAGCTGCAAATCTGTGCCGTGCCATTGGCTGGTGTGCACTGACTGGCCAGGAAAGACCTCATGTTGTTTCCATCTTCCTAAGGCAGAACCAGGCAGGACTGAGGGGTGGCCAGGCTGCTGAACGTCCAAGATAACTTACAGGGTGGAGGAAAAACCTTTCTCTGATGAAACTTGCTGAGGTGCCTGGCAGGAAACATGTGGTGTTCCTCTCTATCAACTGTGAGCTCCCTGATAACGCCCACTGTTTTCTCACACAGCACCACCAAACACTCCTTTGTAGCCAGGCCCTGTGGGCTGACTCTTGGGTCCTTACCCCTGTGTGTCCTCGTGGGCTCTTCATGGCTCAATGTACCTGAGTGGTCTTGACCTCGTTGACAGCTGCACCGGATTGCTCAGAGAAGCATCCTCTTCCGGCTGCCGCAGCAAAGTCAGGGATTTCTTCTGCCTTCCTTTGTTCCTCTCCTTTTCCTGCAGCTTCCCAGTGGAGAGCAAATAGGGCAGCGATGCTGGGACGCAGCATCGTGGGGTACCAGACCCACTCTGCACCACACCCACAGTGCGATGCCCAGCAGCCAGGAGCCTGCGGAGCTGGGCACAAAACCGGAGGGAGCAGGGTCCATGTGCTGCCTGGAGCCAGTGTGGCATCTGTCCCTGGGAAGGGACCATCGGCTGGGAATGCAATTCTGACAGGAACAGAGGCCGCAAGGGTGGGTGTAAGGTCCCATTACGGGGTTGCATGTGAAGGTCTG
>NW_010394271.1:7365-14195 GCF_000710305.1 Buceros rhinoceros silvestris
GCAGCGCTGTCAGCAGGAGGTGGTAGCCCAGTGTATGACCTTACGGAGCTATTCCGGAGGCCTGGTCCTGGACTGTAGCCGTGGCAATGAGGTTTCATAGAAGCCTGCTCAGCCTCGTCGCAAACAGAGAGCTCCCTGCGGACATTACATATTACAGCCAACGTTCTTGCAGGTCTATACTGTCAGTCCTATCCCCATTTATGGGACTAAACTGGCTTCAGGACCCTCCCTTTCCTCCCAGCCCAAAGAAAAGAGCCGAAGTTGCTTTGGGACGTGACAGATGTGACAGGACACGCAAAATGCCGCGAAGGCTGTGCTCAGTGTCCAGCGGGCCGCTTGCCGTGCACGTGCGTTGGGTCGAACGCCTGTGCAGAGGAGAGGCAGCAGCCTTTGCCAGGCTGGTTTCTCCATGTACACCTAGAAGACAATCACTAGCAGACGTTGCTACAAGGGTTGCAATGTATGAACTATCAATCTGGCTCCCCATCATCTTCCTCAAGGAGCCTGAAGGATGACTGTATTCCCCACACAAAAAGGTGTTGGAAATAAGCTTTGTCCCCAGTCCCAATGGGCTGTGTTGTGCAGGGGAAGCTCACTTCAGCTGTGTTTAAGATGCAGTCTCTGAGGCTGCCTGCCTGACACCTTTCAACGGTATTAGTTTCACATCAAAAGAAAAAACATTCTCCTCTCTGCGCATCCCAGAGGTGACAACCATCTGGAGGATGGTTAATTATTTCTTACAACAAACAGACCCATCAGGGTGGTGATGGGAGGCTGCAGCTTCTCTATAAAACTTACAACCGCTAGCAAGAAGAAAGAGAAACGAGAGCTATTTGCTGCAGATGATAACTCACACGGCTCTCCTGGTTCTTATGTAAAGGAGTCCAGAGCTGGGGGTGAGGGAGGAAGAAACACCTTTCCTGTCTACGCAAGACTCCAGCTCCTGCAGAACCATTTCCAAGGCATTACCTGCGTTTTCCAGAAGTCGCTCTGGGTGAAAAAGGACACGAAGTCTTCAGATTGTCCAGCCAGCACAGACACCACATACACCAAGAACAAAGTGGCCACCACCTTCTTTGCAACCATCATGACAGCCTGAACAACACAGGAAAGAAGATACCGGGGTGATGGTGGAGAGGACGGTTTGACAAGAAATCCCCTTGGCCTTTGATGAGCTGCAATCTAATTTATCCACCCGCTAACTGGAGGTGTATTTACTCTTCCAGTCGCTCCTGAGCTGAGAATAGAAGTGCCGTGACTGACAATTCTCCTCTCAAACCTCTTTCTGTAAATAGATTTGTTCTTGAGCAACATCTCCAGAGACTTCAAGCCCAGCCCTTCAGTACTGCTAAAGAGTCCCTCTGCTCCTCAAGCTCTAGCCCTCCAGCTGTACTGGTTTACGACCCGCACGCATCCAGAGCGAAACGCTCCCATCAATCCCGCTGACAGCAAGGGAGAGAGAAGGATGCTGTGTGAGAGAAAAACCTTAAGACAGCTGTTTCCTTAAACTTTGTTTTCATATTCCTCATCCCCGAAAACCTTCCTTGATGGACTGAATTTTTAATAAGCCCCACTGGGCCCAAGAGAGCTGGGAAGGGCATTTGCCAGCCTGGCTCCATAAAAGCCTGGTACAAAGGGCTTTAAAACCTACCTTCTGGAGTGATTTAACAGCGACTTCATGTCAGAAGAGCACTTACGTAAACATTAAATGTTCTCTTTAAATATTAAAATATTCTCTCTGGACGAATTTAATGAAGTCTGCTCCCACAGCTTAACTACTCTACCTGATTGGAGCCTGATCTTTAATTAGTTTCAGAAACCTCTTGGTTTGGACGTTATTGAGAAGACATTGTTAGGTCAGATTTGACCCCTAAATTAGATTTCCCATAAATATTAGCTAGTATTGAACTGAAAGTGGGAGTTAATAAATATTCCCTCTCCGTAGCACTTGCCGGTCACGTCTGCCGCTGTGTGCCAGGCCAGGGTGGGGCTGACAGCACACGGACACAGCTCTAGTCCCTGTCCTCTTCCATAAACTGGGGTGAAGCACCAGTTTGGGGGCAGGAAGGGTGAACATCCACCTGGTACTGGCGAGAGCACAGTGACAAGACAGTACATTTATCTATCGAGCTGTCTTCAAGAAAAAAAAATCAAATCCCTGCTGTCGATAGGGACCGTCTGTGACTCAGTTCTGTCTGTTCAAAGCAGCTCCTGAGTGCAGAGGGCACCGGGGCTCCCCATGCCTCTGCGGCACGCTCAGGTGTCTGCTGGGCGCTGGCGACAAGCAGGGAGGCAGGAGCTGCTGGAATCGATGCTCTGTGATGGGGGCTGAGCACAAAGCACCTTTCCCCTTGTCTGAGCATCGATTTGGTTTGCTCTTTCTCGTCAGAGCTCTCTCTGCTGAAGCCAACACGTACTGGGAACACCAGTGCCTCTCTGAGCACCCATGAAGCGCCCACCCCACTGAGCTCGCAAACGGGAGCTGAGACCAAGCACCTACCCGGCAAGTGCAGTGTGGGATGCCGGAGGGCAGAATTCTTGCTCCTGTTCATGCTGGGATGATCCTGCTGGTTTTCCCACCTTTTACACGTGCACAGGCACTGGTGTCCCGTCCCTTACCTGTGCAGGTCCTCCACTGCCAGCAGAGCTGACGAACAGCTCCCTGGTGGGCATGGAAACCAGTTATTGGCACTGGATTTTTAGGAGTCTCTCCTCCCTCGCCAGGCTTCTGTCTTCATGCTCTCAGCTATTCTCAGTGGGTCCTGCAGCTGGATGGGGGATCTCTGCCTCAGTTTCCCCATCTATAAGATGGAGAAATTCCTCTCTTCCACCTTGTCTATTTAGCTTATGAGCTCTCTAGGATAAAGCAATTGTGATGTGAGTGTACCAGTGGTCGAATTATGCCTGTGCCTTAATTATACTTCTACTGTAATGTGGACAAATCACCATAATAACAACACTGCCAAAACCAAGCATAACGCAGAATGAAGATGGACCTGGCAGTGTTACAAAAAGCAAAGATTTAAGGTAATAAATCCCCTGGCAGGATCTAGAGCTAAATATTAAAATAATAAATAAAATTATACATGCTAAATCTATCAAAAGCTTTATAAACCGAGCAGAGAAGGGGGGAGATATCAAGGCGGTCTAGGGGATTTACCTGTCCATTTGGAGTCTCTGTGTGGCCCCTTTTACCATCCTAACTGAGCATTTCACAGTCCTGGACACACTACCCCCTCAGGGAGGCAGAACTGTGCACTGACACCTCTCACCAGACAAATGAGGTGCAGGGAGAGCAAGTGACTTGCGTAAGATCTGCTCCTGGCTCTGCCAGACCGTCAGACAGGCGCTGATGCTGAAGGGCTTGGGATCAGGCCAGAAGCATCCTGGTGCTTCTCACAAATGTGCAAGGAAACCTGAGAGCAACGAGGCGAGAAGAAAGAGGAAAAAAGATGAGTTGGGGAAGCAATGAAATCCTCCTGCATCAGATGGTTTTACAGGGTATTACAGCAGGGTGCTCATGCCTGCCTGGCTGAGAGCTCAGCACTGGCGGGTTTTGCTGCAGACGAAGGGAAAAGAGCTCCTGCCCAAGGCTGTAGCAGGACTCTCCTCCCCCTAGTCCATACGCCGCGCACACCCTGCACCACACGCGGGGCCTCACGAGGGACTCGCTGCTCTCACTGAGTCAGTAACGCTCAATTTGGGGCAAACCCCTCCCTAAGAAATCTGACGGGCTCTGAGAGCTTCCCGGATGCCCGTGCGCTGACTGCCGATCATCACCAGCCGGTGAAGCTGTCCGGGCTATAAACCTCCCAGGGCGCTCGACGAGGTCCTTCTCCCTGGGACCGTGTGTGTGTGCAGCCATGAAGAGAACATTACGTGACAGGTTATTTTTTTTTCTCCCCCTCCCTTTGCTAAAGAATTTGTGCAAAGCCTGTTTGACACTGGTTCTCATTTTAATTGCCTTTTCCAGTATTTTTTGCCTAGTTGTGATGGATGTGGCTGACGAGTCAGCAGATGGTCTTGGGAAGTGACAAATTAATTACCAAGAAAGGTCACTTTTTCAAAGCACTAAACTTTCCCATGTCTTGTCCCCTTTTACCTCAAAAATGTGGCTGGCTGGCAGGTTTCCCACCCATCTGCGATGAAGCTTTCTGCGTTGGGAAGGACAACTGTTAAAATAAAAAGGGAAGATGAAAATTAATCATATCTGTATTAGCTGGGTGCTGTCTGCCAGGTTCACCTCTTAATTACGCAAAAGTTCTCCAAAAGGGAAGGAAACGGAGAGCTGAAATTAAGGGAGCTGACCCCAAGACTTCTTCAGTGGTGGGGAGAGCAACAGGCACCTTTTTGCTCTAGATTTGCTCAGGCCATAAAAGCAGCATTGGGCACGGCACCGTTGCCAGTGTAAAATGAGAATAAATGAAAATAATAATAATTAAAAAAATCACAGCTGGAAATCTCACTCCCTGGCATCGTCATGCAAAAACTCTGTCCTGCTGCAGTCCCGTAACAATTTGCAGTCTGCAGCTCCCCTGAAATTCTCCTTGTTTTATGAAGCAAAATTGCAGCCGAGGGTAGAAGCTTCACAGAAATATGAGGCGCAGAATGGAGTAGCTTGCAGTTCCGCTCGTACCTAACGTTAAACATTTGCCATAATTGGGAGTAATTTTCTCTGGAAACTGGCAGCAGCACTCAAGTCCATTAAGCCGTGTATCAATTGCAGTGTCAAGGAATCAAGGGAAAACGAGCTCCCTGTGCCAGCGACACGGAGCATTTGTCTCCATGTCCTGTACTTTTCCCTCCAAGTCGCTCCGTGCTCGGGGTATTTTGGCAAGTGGGCTGCATAAAAAACAGGAGATCGAAGCCAATCTGAGCCTGAAGCTGAATTCCAGCCCTAGGCTAACGCAGCGGGTGGAGAGCACGAGGTGGGAGTGTGAGGGACTGGAATTTCGTGCTGCTGCTCTGCCTGACCCTCAGCCAGGGGTTGGGGTGTCCCCCAGCAAGCCGGGGGTCAGCGTGGGGGACGCAGCACTAGCTCTGGCAGCCACAGTGGGCCAGATCCCCCTCGATTCCTCCATATCCAACCACCACCTCGGATGGGGCTTGGTACCCATGAGAAGGGAGGGCATGGCTTTCTGCACGTCCAGTTTGGTCTCACAGCCCCACAGCAGCCATCAGGCTTGGAAAAAACATGTCCCTCAGCCCCAGTTCCACTCCTTATTGCCCACAGGAGTATCTGTCTCACCCCGCTCCCAGTGAATTATTTTCCCTGGAGTCAGATGGGTCAAAAACCTGGCGTGTGCTCTGCCGAGTGGAACGTCTGCAGTCACACCAACATGGGTGAGGAGATCATTTTGGGCTCCCTGCTTTGGAGGCTGGAGCAAAAAGCTCTTTCTCGCAGCCCAGGCACCATCCTCCAGCTGCTGCCTCTGCACGGACCCATTACAGATTTAGCAGGCGCTGCTGTGTGTGGCTGCCGAACGCGCCTAATGAATAAAGCACCAGTGGCAAATTTTAATGCTGTTTTCAAAATATTAACTCTAGATAAATATTTGAAGAATCACAGGCTTAAAACACATGTTAATTTGCAGCATTAATATTTTAAAGGCGCAGCCTTCCCCCTCCCGTCCCCAGGCCTGCCTGGCACCCACTGCAATCCCTCCCCACTGCCCGCGGTGTAAGTCACGGCTGCGCAGCCGGGCTGGGCAGGAATCTATAGCAAAGATCTAACCTCCTGCTGACTCCCCCAAACAGTTCACCTTCCTGGTTCTAGCAGCAAATAACGATCTCTCAGATTAACGCGGAATTGGTCTGGCGTTGTTTCCTCCCTCTCTGCCTGGTTCCTGCAGCCAGCCCAGAGAGCAGAGGCTCTTGCTGGTGGCAGGGAGCTGCGGATGAGGTGCAGGTCAGACATGGGCCTGGAGGTGAAGCTTTGCATGTGTGGCAGCAGGTAGGGGACATCCCACCACTCACTTTTCAGAGGCAGCAATCGCAGTTTTATCTGCAAATGTGATACTCTGCAGTTTCTCAGCACCAACATCTCCAAGAAGCATGGAGCATGTTTGCAGCAGCCCCTTCTCCAGCAGCATTTACATCCTCAACAACTCACCGAGCTCTTCCACATCTGCAACACATCTGCAAAAGCTTCCCACAGGCATTGAAGCCTGACAAGTGAGTGTTGCACCCCGTAATGCCAAAGCCTCTCTGGAAACCAGGTCTGAGGGGACCTGAAGTGGACACCCCAAAACTGGGGACGTCTGGAAATTCCACCTGCTGCCTCAGGTTCTGATGGAAGGATAAAGAAAGAGAAAAATGTGTTTCTGGTCATAGCCTGGATGGATTTAGCTTCTCTGCCAGTGGTGGAGAAAGGCATTCGCCAAAGTATCCTATCCCAGAGCACTTGTCTTCTATCAGAATTAAAATATTTTATTTTAATTCTTTTTTTTTTATAAAAGAGATCTCCGCTTATAAAATCTTTCTAGTCTCTCAAGGAAAAAATAGATGAGAAAAATGTTTCCTTGCTTTGTTTTTCTTCATTTTTTGGTCACTCCTTTGCTGTTCTCTCCCTGATCTGGAACAAGTGAAGAGAGAAAGGAGAGGAGGTGAGAAAACAAGATGGGATGTGTCTCATCTGTTTCCATTTTGGTTTTCAAATCCAAACCTCCGGTTTTTCACTTGAAGGCTCAGGAATATTTTTAGGAACGGCAGAAACATGCAGTTTCCTGCGCAGCGAGGGGCTGCGGTTGGCTCATCGCTTGCAGACGGCAGCTCATCCCGCTGCCCTGGGTTGCTGCAGGAGCAGAGCTCGGCTGGGGGCGGCCCCGGAG
>NW_010394271.1:14256-15682 GCF_000710305.1 Buceros rhinoceros silvestris
CTGGGTTGCTGCAGGAGCAGAGCTCGGCTGCTGCTGACCCAGGAGGCAGCGATGGGAGACCCTGCCTGTATCTCACAGCCCCAGCACTGGGCTGAGGCTGGGAGGCAGGGAAGTCACTTGACGTGTTAGAAAAGGAGCTCCCTGCCCCGCTCACGGGGAATATTTATTAGATTTGATGAAAGAGCAATTTAGCCTTTACACACAGCAGGCACCCAGTGACCTTTCATTTTCTTATTACCTCCTTTACCCCCCCACCGTTCCCATATCAAACACCAATATATCAGGTTAAGCATAGCAAGAGAAAACGCTAAGGCCATTAAACGGCCGCTTCACGGGGCCACTTGCCCCGTCAGCTCAGCGGGAGGATGATGTATGGTATTCTTGCTCACACACAAGATGCAAAATTGAGTCCCGTGGTTGCAGCAGAGGATGTTGGCAGGTGAGCCCCTGTCTTGCTGCAGCAGGGGAAGTAAGAGCAGTCAGGATCCATCCACCAGCATTTGCAGTTGTTGTCCATGGAGATTATCTGTCCGTGGGAGAAGTGTAGCATGAAAAGGCCTTGCTGTGCTCAATGTTGCCAGCTCCCCGGAGATTTCCCGATACAGCGGATAGGATTGTGTTGGATGCCCAGGATTTATCAGCACTTTCAATGTAGCGTCGCCCTTCTCATTCCAGAAACCCTCAGCAGTTAATAACAGTTTATCTGCAACAAGGGAGAAGAGTTTGCTGCTGCTTTATCTCTTTCCAGGCTTTCAAGGCACCAATTCATTTTGCAAGGCAACAAGGAAACAGGGTCAGATGCCTTCAGGGTGAAAGAGAGACAGCCCATGTGGCACGTCAATGGGCTCACTGGTGGGTGCTTCTCAAGGGAGAAACCTGGTGATCAGCAAAGCAGCAGCACATCTGTCCCAGCTGGGACAAGGGATCAGCTGGGAAACTCTGGAAAACTCTGATAACAGCAGGAAGATCTGCAGAGACATTTGGGCCTGTCTGGCCAAGTCTGATTCCAGGACTCAAATGTGATAAAACGCCTGATTAATCCATGGATATTTTGCTTAGGTGATAAATAGCCACCTCAGTGAAAGCTTCTCAACCACAAAGGCTTTAGAGAGCTAAACAGTAAAGATTGGGAATTAAGGATAATAAATATTACTGAAAGGAATGGAAAAATCAGTCCTTTTCCCAGACAATCCTGCTGTTGCTTTGCTTATCTGTGCAGTGCCGTTGCGTTTACCTCTTCTCCCGTGCTCAGAGGGTCCGTGCAGGGATGGTCCATCACACATGGGAAGGAAGAAGAGGCAGCAAAAGGGAAGGGAGCGGGAACTGCAAAAGAAAAGGGTCATTGTACCAATGTGGGATTCAGTGTGCGATAGGAACCGGGGCAAACCCCTCCACTGGTTTCAGTGGCTGCAGGTCAAGCCCCCGA